>NW_015552666.1:238769-249783 GCF_001515605.1 Sinocyclocheilus anshuiensis
TAGCTATGTGGGGGCGTGTTAGAACGAGCCGTTTTAGGTAGGCGTGGCTGACTCTTAACTTTTATAAAGAATATCTCTTTGGATTTGAGACTTTAGTCTTTGCAACTTTACAGATCTTCTTTATGCACCAAGAGCTTGTAACACTCCAAAGAGAAAGGAAAAATTGAAATCGCATCATATGACCCCTTTAATATTGCTTGTCTCTGAGTATTCATGTCTTAAGCAGATGGGATTCCCGGACTATTACAAATATTGATATGAAAAATATTGCTTGCAGTATTTCATTCACGATGTGTCTGCCACACTGTAAAAAATAAGTGTAATTTTAACTGTAAAATTTTGTAAAAACGCTACGGAAAAAAACTGTTAATAGGTTAACAGTAAGTTCCCGTACTATATACAGGGAAAAACTGTAAAATATCTAACCAGACATTTCATGTAATTGTACAGTAAAATGCTGTTCATTTTACAGTTTTTAGAAGTAAAAATAACAAATCAATGTATAATTTACAGTCAAAAACTGTAAACTGATATTCCCAGAATTCCCTGCATGACACTCCACATTTGAAAGTATTTTGTTTAAATAATCATGTTTTTTTTTTAAGTTTTTGTTATTAGTTATGTATATTTGGGCTTTATGTTACATCTTCTGTTGTTTAATGAAAGTTTAATGCATTATTTAAGTATCATGTGTGTTACCATGATGGTGTTTTGTGTTTGCATGAATGACTCTGTGCACCTTCTATATATTAGTATATACTTCTGCTTGTGGCGAAGCTACTTGTGATGAGCTTTGATTCTTCATGTGGCTTTCTCTTTTACCACCTGCATTAATATGGTGGTTGTCAGTATGTTAAAGGTACAAAACAGATTTTAATAGCAGTGTGCATTGTTGAATTTACTGATTTACATTCAAATTTTCTTGTTTGTAAATTACAGTTTTTGGCCGTAAATGTGTTTATAGTTTTTCTGTATTTTTTACAAAATTATTCTGGCAACCACAGCTGCCAAAATTATTTTGTAAAAACTACAGAATTTTTTTTACAGTGCACATTACTTCTGCAGATATCCAGGATATCCAGTATCATTGCAACCAAAGCGTCTTAAATTAAAAAAAAAAAACGCTGTGCTGCAGAGGCGCTCTCAAGGGCTCACAGCTGGGCGTTTTCAGCAGAGCGTCAGGCTAAATACGCTTTGGTGGACATAGGGCCTAAAGGTTAATATAGTTGGAATCTGTTTGAATCACAAAATATGGCTAAGGAAGGAGTACAATAAATACAGTTTGCATTTCACTTTGCTTTAGGCAGCAGCAGATCTAGGGCAGATTATTGCTCTGGAATGGATCAGCTATGTGACCTTTGCAGTGAATGGGTCTTCTGTGTGCACAGTCATACAGCTGGAGTCATGCCTTAGATAAGGAGACAAGCACATCTGCTTTTATAAAGAGAGAAAAAAAATCGTTTTTTTTAATAGGAAGAGATACTCTGTACTAAAGAGTTTCCTCCAGTTCAGTTTATCATCCCTGCATTGTTCTTAGTGTTCGGCTGCTGTGTGTGTTTAGGTTGGAGGAGCAGTGCGTGAAGCTACAGGCTACACTGCCACCTACAGGCAGACAATCTCAATTGAAGCTGGAGAGGAAGACGGGGACTGTCTGCACATGAGGCGAGGCTTCCATCACATCATCCAGGGCTTTCCTCACTGTGTTGTCACTGATGGAGTCATCAATTTCTTTCTTGCCAGGACAGATAAAGTGCAGCAGGTGGGCTTTGACCCCCGGCTAGCCCGTGTTGCGCATTTGGGTGAGTTTTCAATGGAGTCCACACACAAAAGTAGGTGTTTCTAGGATTGTGGTGTATTTTGCAGCAAAATTTCACAAAAATTAAACTCCTCAATTAGGTATGCACCAATATTAAATTCTGAGGCAAGATACTGATAAGCTGATAATTATTTTGTGTTGTGCTGATAATTATGTTATGACTGCTGTATTAAAACTATACTATTTTATATAAATATATATATATATATATATATATATATAATGTGCATATATATGCCTTTTGCTTTATTAAAGCAGCAGCAATTGTCATAAGAAATTACAAACACGCTGACACAAAAAGGGACAAAAATTTCCTCATTTCTATATTTTGTTTTACAGAGTTTTTTATCGATGGACTCGGGTCCCTGCATGTTGGGTCATGTGATGATGTCATAGTGAACCACGCCACCAAAATCAAGCTGCCGTGGGTCCAGTCGGAAAGCGACAAAACTTACGCAAAGTTCCGCTACCCTCCTGCTTCATCTGATGCGACACACACCAAAAATGGCCTCTTGTACTTCAAAAACCGCTTCCAGTGTCTAACACACAACTGAACACACCCTGGCTATGCCTTCTTCCCTTTCTCTCATCCCCCCTAAACGAACACTCTCTCCCTGAGTAGCTAAAGGGACCTGTGAAGACACTGGAAGTGTGCTGTGTATGTACTGTATTTGGTCCCATGTGAGTATGGGGGAGTTCAAATAAGCCTATTCTTTTGGAAAGGGTCATAATGTGATCACATGACTGACGGGTGAGATTTTTTTGATACCTGAAGATGTCCTATTTTTGTGTCTCCTTTCTTTAGCTTTATTTTTGTTCACAAGAATTCTTTAGATACAGATCAAACCATTCCATCTACTCACGTGGATGTTGTTTCAAATGCATAAAGGAGACTTTCAAGCTCCTTAATGACAAGGATTTTTTGACAGAATTTTCATTTTTGAGTGAACTAGTCCTTTAATTGATGAGAAAACAGAAGAAGTTTCTTTTGAAACGAAGAGAAGACAGCGGAGGTAAACATTTTGAACCATGACTTTTAGAATTTTTAAGTCCAGTTAAAGGGAGACCATTTCTTTGGGACGTTGACATGGAATGTCACATCAGCTCCCTGCCTGGCATTAATCGTGTGTGTGCTTATGTGTGTCTGTGTGTTTTATTGAGGGTTGTCTCTCTGTATGTTTGCACTAAAACAAATGGACTTCAATTGGAGCGACTCGACCCTCAGCGTCACTAAAAAGAAGGAATGGACTGAACATCATTATCAAGCTAAAACCACAGACAATCCAAAATATCACTTTCATTATCTCTCTCTCCCTCTCACATACACTCTCCGACAGATTTCTCAGCAAAAGATGGAGGGGTGATTCATTGTACATCAGTAAAATCTGTATTTGATATTTTTTTTGTTTTAAAGAGTGACTGTGCCAAAGGCTTAATTACTGTCCTTGTATGACTTGTTTATTGTTTGTACTTTTTTTTTTTAAATTTCCTTTATTCTGGGTTCTTTTTAAGATTGTATCCTATTGTACTGAAGCATGAAGATAGCAGCCAGGTGTAAAGTCCAATGCCGGCTTTTATAAATTTAGTTCACATCACATCATAAGCGTATATTCCAAAGGCGCTTACTTGACAGGTTTTATTTATTTGTTTGATTGTTTGTTTGTTTGAGCTGGATTTCATCCAAAGCAAGATTTGTGGGGAAAAAGGTCAAGTCAGTGGCTTTTGCTATGCAGAATGGCTGAGACAACTAGCCTTACTAAAATAAAAAAAGCAGCATTAATAAACTTTTCAGAGTAAATGGCAGATGTGCAAATAACAAAAAATATGAAATAAAATGGCTATTCAAATGTTAGGCTATATCTACACAGTATCAGTCAAAAATATGAAAACACCTACTGATTCTTTATTCATTCTTATTATTTTCCACAAATTTTATGATGAAAATGTCGAACCTAAAAACAAATCAAAATTAAATGTTATATTCTAGCTTTTTTAAAGTAGCAAACTGCTCAATAATCCATTTTTAAAAAACTAGGTAAACAGACACTATGTATATTTCTCAACAAAAATTAACCTTTAAGATCAATAGGTCATGATAAATGTGTCCAAACCTTGATTTGTACTCTATTTGATAGAAATAAATAATAGTTAAAAAAAATTACCTGTATGCAGCCACCTTCTGTAGAGTAAAAGCATGGAAGAAGCCGATGTAATTGCTGTCTAATCCAATGTATAACATCCTTGTGCATAATTTTAATTACGTTTGTTTGCATATTGTTTGTTTTATGTGTGTGTGTGGGAGATAGATAAGTGTTTTTTAAACTACATCAAGTGGGCTTTACTTTGTCGCTCATGAACAGCATGAGGCCCTAATGACTGTTTGCTGCATTATACATTGAATCACAGATTCTTCAAATAATGTTCAACATTATGGCCTTGTCAAAGATTATACCTATGTGTGTGAGTGTGTGATAGTTTCCCCCTTCCTTTCTGTTACATCCTGTCTAAAAACGGTGCCATACAGGAGTAAATAAGTGCATGACTGTCCAGAAAGCCTTAAAAGAGGTTAAGGAAGTGAAAGAACACAGTGTAAAAAAGAGAGGTACATAATGGATTTTACATAATACATAATTCAGTACATAATGGATTTTAATGAGTGCACAGGTTGAATATAACAAGCAATGGTGTAAAATGGAATTGAAAACTAACTCTTGTGCACTTGCTTTGTATCTTGAATGCCATGTGATGCTCCTCAAAACAGAAAAAAGGTATAAAATCCTTTTAAATTTTTCTTTATCGCTCTCTACCAGTCCTGAAAAAGACAACTGAAGGATGCAGTCCTGCAATACTAAGTATAGAGCTGCTATGATTCTGTTTGAAGAATGCTTCCATTTGTCTGCCCTGCATATTCAGGAGTAAGCATGAGCGCAAGGTCAAAAAGGAGCATGTAAAAGCATTGGTGTAAGGCTACTTGATTCCTACGGTTAGTTTCAGATGAGCTTAAGATGATAGGAGCTTGAGCAGATATGGGAAGCTGAATATCTGATTTTCTGGCTGTGTATTAAATGGCGAGTTTGAATTTTTGATGATATTTAAAGTGTGTTTCTCAAAAACCTCCCTGCTTCCTCTTCACTTTACTGCAATGATGATTCTGTCTCCTCATCTCTGGGTTTCTCACTGTGTCTGCATGACTCCTAATTTCTGTTGGTGTTTTGTATCTCTACCAGCTAATTCTCTGTCCCCCAAAAAGTATGGCTGCCTATTGATCATTTTTTAAAGGGGTCATATGATGCTGCTAAAAAGAACATTATTTTGTGTATTTGGTGTAATGAAATGTGTTTATGCGGTTTAAGGTTAAAAAAACATTATTTTCCACATACTGTACATTATTGTTTCTCCACTATGCCCCGCCTTTCTGAAACGCGTAGATTTTTACAAAGCTCATCGGTCTGAAAAGCGAGGTGTGCTCTGATTGGCCAGCTATCCAGAGCATTGTGATTGGCCGAATACCTCAAGCGTGTGACGGAAATGTTACGCCCCTTTACCATATTGTGATGCCCTGTCTGGCCGGAGCGACGAGACATAAACATTAAAACCCATTATAAACGAGGCATTTGTTGCATCCAGTGGGGACATAATTATGGATTATAATGACTTATACTGTCTTTTTACGCGTTGCGTTGCATCGCAGAACAGCCGGCATTGTAGTCTACTCTACCTGGATCAGGAAACAGTCCTCCATAAAATGCGGAGAAAGGAAAAATTTAAATCGCATCATATGACCCTTTTAAAAGAACAAAATGTAGTATGCAAATGTCCCTTAAATATAAAGGGGGAAAAGGGGAAAAAATGTGTTTTCCTTTTTTGTAAATGTAAGAAAAAAGCATTTGTTGTCGAATGGAATGAGATAAAGGCTTTGGTGATAACATTTTGTGGCATGTCTTCTGTCTTCCTGAAGAGCTGTGTAAATCTATAGACAGAGAAGTCTGGGATAACTTGAGAATCTTTTAATTGACAGCTTTTAATATGAAACTCTTTAGGGTCACTCAGTGAATATAACCTGCTAATGAATACATCTACATTGAAATAAGAAATAGTAACACACATTGGATAGCTTGATATTCTGTCTTTTTACAAAAAGGATCAAGTACACATACCTGATATTTACAGTACCTGACAAGTCAAATGCCTAAATTCAGCCTCTGCATTCAGTAATATAGAATTAGCAGTAGCTACAAATATAATCTTTATGATCATATTCGATCTTTCATGAGTTTTATCTTGTCAGTGACACAAAATTTAGCATATACAGTCCAATACATTACATTTTTGTTATGGTAGCAGAAAATGTAATCTAGTAGGTGTAAAATACTCAAATTGTTAACATTGTCAAAGATTGAAGGTTGTAATAGATTTACAGTCTGTGTGAATTATTATATTGAAATGGCAGTCAGAAGAATAATTCGGTTATAATGGATAATTAAATCAATTCAGTCTTTTATCGGACATAATTAACTCAAAAACGGACTAAGTCTTCCTTTACCTCTTTATAATGTTCTCATGAGGGTAACAGATGGGCCACTGTACGAGTTGAGGGAAGAGAAAGATGAGAAACTGCCTTCACAGGACTGACAGAAAGCTGAAAATTAAAGGAACAGAGTGAAATCATAAGTCTTTAAATGAAATATCAGTTCTCTACAAAAGATGGAACTCTGGACTCTATGTTTTTGGGCTTTTAATGAACAAATTCTGATAAGTGAACTTAACAATTCAGCAAACTCTAACCTTTCAATGAGGCATAGAAGGTTGTGAAGAACTCCAGGAACGCAGACAGGGCAGACCTTGGCGGTCTATGGAGGCAGAGCTAAAAGGTTGCAGGCTAGAGTTCAGTGAGGGTGAAGTTGTCAAGTTCTTTCCCAGGCTGAGAGATTTAATTTCTTTCCTCTGGAATTCAATGGGAGACTGCAGGGCTATGACAGGGGAGATGAAACAGAACAGTGTCCATTAAGAATTCTGCTCTAAGGCAAGGTCACAGAAAGGTCATGGAAGGTATTACGATGATGATACCGTTTAAGAAGTTGCGCTGTGTCTCCAGCACCTGTATGATGTCATTTGCCCAGGTCATTATGATTTCTGGAGATGATGCACGAAGAATGAATCGTTGCATGCTTCCATCAATATTACGAGATGTCAACACCATCCGACATGGGTCATCTGGGCAATGATCCTCAATGCCCAAACAACTAATCTATGAAAGATACAAATGTAGAAATAAACATTTACCCTCATATTTGTTTGGCCTACAATCTCTTACTTTCTCTTCTGCTTCCCACCTTGATGCTGTTTTTATAGATGTATCCTGGCAGGGAAAATCCTTTCTTGCGGTCGATTGGCTCACTGAGGATGACAAGTTGCTCGAAGAGGAACACCCGTCTCTCTTTGGGACGGGAGAGGATGCTGTTCTCATTCTCAATGAATGTGAAGGTGTCCTGCTGCAAGAGTTTTCCTTGTGCTCTAAGCTGACCGTATATGAACCCAATCAATCACGAGTCATTCAAGTGCATTTTTACCCTCAAATATAGGTATAAGAGAGCTAATAAAACTAACCATAAATGGCCTAAATAGATAATTATTTTATAAATAATGAACTCGTGCTGTGCTCATTTTGGATACTGGAACAGTCCAAGGTGAAGTAAACCATTTACATTTCTGCAGTTTATTTGTGTCTCATCTTACCTCAAAACCCTGTAGTCTTCCAACATTCATCATGTCATTACATCGCTTTGGAACAAAACACATCACCTCTACTGCCCTCTGAGATAAGGACACAAAGAGGACAGAATAATAATTCAGTATGTCACCTGAGAATGAGTTTACTCTCTTTTGCTCAGTCTTATAAGCCGGTACAGACTGCACCTACCTCAAGATCTTCTGTTTGTCTGCCTGCTTTAGTGTAGTACTTCAAGAAGTCCTGTAAATAAATGCACATAAACACAGAATATAGGGAGAATATTAAATGAACAGGCATTTTAGCTCAGCTCCTTAAATTATAAAGAAGGACAAGAATATATATGGAAAATGAGGCGATGACTTAAACATTTCTGTGTTTTTTTTAATTTTTTTTACTTAAGATCCAGTTTTATCTATATAACAGTTCAACAAGGCATGATCAATTTTATTTTCTTACAAATCACTATATAGCAACAAAAGCCATCATGATACTTTCATAAATACCTGTTTGTTTCTACTTGGTATCAGCACATACAATGATAAGATTTATAACAATGACTAAAGTTTGAGGATAATCCCTGAAACGCATACACTACCATTTAAAAAATTTGGGGTCAGTGTTTTTCTTTTTTTTTTTTTAAGAAATTAATACTTTTTCAGCAAAGATGTATTAAATTGATCAAAAGTAACAGTAAGGACATAACAATATAATGCTAATTTAATGTAACAAAATATTTATTTGAAATAAATGCTGTTCTTTTTAACTTGCTCATCAGAGACTCATCAGAGAATTCTGAAAAAAAAAAAATGTATCAAAGTTTTTAACACTGATAATAATAAGAAATGTTACTTGAGCACCAAATCAGCATTTTAGAATAATATCTGAAGATCATGTGACACTAAAGACTGGAGTAATGACTGCTGAATTTCAGCTTTGCCATCACAGGAATAAATGAAGTTTTAAAATACATTAAAATAGATACCAGTTATTTTAAATTATTACAATATTTTAACTTTCTGCCTTGGTTAGCATAAGATACTTCTTTCAAAAACTTTACAAATATTATGGACCCCCAAAGTTTCAAACAGTAGTCTATTTGAAGAATTTTAAGCTGATAAACTATTTTTCACATTTTTCTGTAACATCTGAATAAGTAACACCCAGGTAGTTGAAGCTCCCGCTTTGGAGTCCAACTATGGCCCAAAACAGCAAGAAAAGTTTTTTTTTTTTAAATCATGCACAATTAGAAGAAGTAGCTATTTTAAAAGACTACAGGTGCATCTCAATAAATTAGAATGTCGTGGAAAAGTTCATTTATTTCAGTAATTCAACTCAAATTGTGAAACTCGTGTATTAAAAAAATGTCTACAAGCTCACACAAACACACCTTCAGCAGCAGCTGATATTTCATGATTCTCTGAACAGGTTTGATGAGCAGGTCATTTAGCTGCAGTCTGTGACCCAGCTGTTGTCTCAGTTCTTACATGCAGAAAGAGCACAGGACAGTCATAGACCTTGACCTCATACACCAAAGAGTAAACACTGCCTTATAATTATATTCTGATTTGACCTCATTTCAATATAAATGACCTCAAAATAGGTTTCAATGTACTCTGAGACGATGTGCTCTGACTTTGGCTTGTTCTGACAGTAAACCACATACATGTTGAGCCGCTTCTCCTGGAAAACACACTGAGATATTCATTTCTTAACATACATTTCAATTTATGTAAGATGGATTACTGCATTTAATGTTGACTATATCACCAGCAATTTAACTTGCAAGAAGGAAATAAAACATAGACTTACATGTTTGATAAACAGTTGTGCCAACAGGTCAGGTTCCCACACACATTTCTCCAACACCCCAAGAAAATAGCTGAGACAAAAGAAAAACAAAGGCAGCAGATGTAAGAAGGTCAGGTTTACACATCTCAATGGGCACAGATCCTATCAATAGGTGACCTACTCTTTGTGCCAGTCATAGATCTGATGAATGTTCCCAAACACAATTTTATCCTTTCCCACCAAATACTCGGGCACCCCAACACTTTTCATTGTAGCCATATAACCCTGGAGAAAGGAGAACATGAGAGTTAAAAAGAATGAATGAGTAAGATCTACTGACTGAATGCATTTATATGTTACCTCCACTACAAGCCCCAGATCTTCCACATACAGCTTCTCTGTTTCTACCAGCTATGTCAGCACATATCTATGAGACATAAGGTATACCAGATTTGGAGAAGGATTATAAACAATATCGTTTTCCAGAAACCATGGGTTTGGGTCACTATCAATCAAATACCAACATGCTTTTCTCTAAAGCAGTTCTTCTCTCCTGCTCATCATCCTCTGGGCTCTGCGAATGTACATGTGTCTCGTCAGTCAAGTTGGGAACTCTCTCCCCAGAATGCACATCACAAAACTGATGCCTCTGAAATTGGACTCATTAGATGTCACAAGCACAAATCTGCAATTATGTATACAAATTTTCATTACGGTCCAGTGTTGTGTATTACCTGCAGGAGATCATTTAGGTATCTTGGGTAATAGGGACTGTCAGGAGATGCTGGCCCTGAAAGTTCAGCACAGTCCTGAATTCCACAGAAAGAGAAAGTGTGTACAGTTTTAGTGTAATATATAAAAATAACACAGAGGATTCTGTTTCTCTGTGACAAACATTACCATTCAAAAGTTTTGGATTTTTTGAATGTTTTTGAAAGAAAAAACACCAAGGCTGCATTTGTTTGTTAAAAACAGTAATATTGTGATATATGTGATACATCTGAAAACTGCTTAATATTTTTGTAGAAATGGTGATACTTTTATCAGGATCCTTTGAGGATTTTGTAACATTTCAAAAGCCTGTGCTGTCATTTTTGATCAATTTAAAGCATACTTGCTGAATAAAAGTATTAATTTCTTCTTAAAAAATTTTTACTGACTTCTAACTTTTGAATGGTATAGTGTAAATGATGTCCATACCAGAGATCTGTAGGAGCAGGGCAGTTTTTTGGACTCCGTTGGGCTCAATAGGCCTTGAGTAGATGAGAGAGGGAGAAACATATAGGCTGACCCTTCTGGGCTCTGAATGACCTTTGAGCTCTGACCCTTGCCACCTCTGCCCAGACTAAGCTTTCGAACTGGGCTGCTCAACCATCTCTTGAGGGCCTTGATGGAGTGCTGTGGTGTGGTAGATGGTTGTCTAGTGGAAAGAGGCTGATGGTTGCCGCGTGAGATTGGAGAGAGGTCATCAGTGGAGACAGAGGTTGAAGGTGTATCAGGAGGCAAAGAGGCATCACTGAGCCCTGTCAATGTGTATGACTCTAGAGTGAGAGAGTGAGAGAGAGAGAGAGAGAAAGGGAATGTAGTAGAATATCTTTAAAGGGGTCATATGATGCGATTTCAATTTTTCCTTTCTCTTTGGAGTGTTACAAGCTCTTGGTGCATAAAGAAGATCTGTA
>NW_015552666.1:249863-257754 GCF_001515605.1 Sinocyclocheilus anshuiensis
TCATGTCCTCATCTCATATATAAAACACCTGTGATTCAAAAATACTTGCTAAAGAACTCGCATTCACATAAAGTAGCCTTGTTGACAAGTTTGGGTGAGTAAGGGCAAAACGCACAAGATGCAGTACTTTCAGTGACCTGTAATAGGCAATATCACGTCTTTTGTAGCAGAAATAAACTGCTGCAGAAAAAGCTGGGTCCATGCAAAATGTAATGTGTAACTGCAACACTCATTTCAAATGTAGTGGAGTAAAGAGTACAGATACTCATTCAACAATGTAGTGAATTAAAGAGTAAAAGTTGCTAATATCTTTGATACTCAGTACAACTACAAAGTACATGAAAAGATACTCAAGTACAGTAACTAATTTAATTTACTCCAATACTTTACACCTCTGCTCCATCTGCTGTAGGTGAACCAAAAACAACTGATAGCAGCTCTCAGTGATATGTGTTGGGTCCCCGCTATAATAGCAGCAACATTCACAAATGTTTACAGAACAAGCGGGAACCCAGTGTGCCTGTAGTTTTCTCTATTTCTGTTTTATCACGTGATAGAAAGTCTAAGGATTGGATAGCTGGCCAATCACAGCACACCTCGCTTTTTCAGACCGATGAGCTTTGTAAAAATCAACGTGTTTCAAAAAGGCGGGGCATAGAGGAGAAACAATAATGTACAGTATGTGGAAAATAATGTGTTTTTTTTTACTTTAAACCGCATAAACACATTTCATTACACCAAATACACAAAATAATGTTCTTTTTAGCAGCATCATATGACCCCTTTAAAACAACATTTCAACAACAAAAAAAAACCTGGTGCTTAACACAACAAAATACAGCTTTCATATTTACGGTGAAGAAAAAATGGCAGCTGGCAACATTTGACTAATGATTGGATGATGTACTAACAACTATAACGATAAAACAGGGAGTGCAATAGAAGACTTAAAGTTCATCAGAAGTGACCTTTATTTCGAAATTACCATTGGACAGCCATAAAAAGTGATTTTTTTTTCATTCTTCTTCATTTATTATTATTATTTTCGTATTATTAATTTCTAATTTTAATGTTATTTTTCCATTAAAGTTTATCTTTGTTCTATTAAAATATTATACATGTTCATCATAAATTATAAAGTAAAAAACATAGTTTGAAGTACTTTACAGTAATATTCATAGTATTGATATTTTTCCCAATTAACATTTTTTTTACAGTTGCATTTTTATTTTATTTTATTTTTTAATTAAAACAATTTACTGTGCTAAAGAAAACCTTTCTCACTGTTACATTTTTATTTATTTATTTATTTTATTAAAACATTTTGACTGCTAAAGAAAAAATTTCTCAGTTATTCAGTTGACATCTATGACGAACATTTGTACAATATGCTTATTTGGTGCTGAAGAAATGTTTCTTCAATTAAAATGTTCTTAATTAGATTTGAAAATGGCTGTGCTGCTTAATATATTTGTGTAAATCATGATTTTTATTCAGGATTCTTTGATGAATTGAAAGTTTAAACAACAGCATTTTTCTGAAATGTAATATTTTTGTCTTTACTGTCACTTTTGATCAATTTAATACATATCCTTGCTGAATAAAAGTTTTTTTTTTTTTCAATCAATCAATCAATCAATCTATAAAAATCTTACACCAGACTTTTGAATAGCAGTACATATGTGCAATAATTTAATAAGGAGAGAATTAGGAGAAACAGAGAGTAATATGTTTGATATATCGCAAGCGAATTTCCAGCTCCATCACTAATATTTATCTTGCAGTTATGTTTGCTGAATTTTCCACATAGTCATGAAAGGTGGAACATAAATATAACTGGCAGCACATGGAAGAGATTCTGCCTTATAAGTAGATGATACAGCTTAAAATGGTTTGGTTTTTTTCCATGTTTAAACGCTTTAATGTGCAAAATGGGGGAAACATGCCCTATTTGAAGGGCATGAAGGGAAAAAAAGATTTTGAGAGAGAGAATGGGATTCTACTTTTTCCTCTGTGGAATATGGATTAGCTGTTTCTAAAGGCCACATAACCATAATCCTGCAATAACCATTCACACACACACACACACACACACACACACACACACACACACACACATACATATTGCATCATCAATAATACATTTCTATAGACAATCCAGGTTCAGCATTTTTACAAACTACAGGTTGAATGATGAAGCAACAGAACAATGGTAATAATTAATACACTTGTTTTCAAGCTCTAAAATGTGTAATATGAATTAAGATCTTATTGTTAATTAATCCTTTTGGTCTAATCAGGTATGGGAACATATTCAGAATAGTCATCCTGTAAAAACAGCAAAGCCTACCAAACCAGACAAATGCAAATACACTCAGAAAAATGTAAAAAGTGACAAAGCAACTAATGGATCTCTTACCTTGCTGTCTGAAGCAGCACTCACACCCGGCCAAAACTTTCTGAGAGAAGCATGCACAGCCACACACTCTTGGGCCACGACGCCCCTTCATACCAGCCGATTAAACACTGCTGTACGACCCTGTAGCATGGCACTGTGACGATGTTAACTCCTACTCTCCTACTCTCAGTTCAGAGGTAATCCAGAGCGCTGAATTTACACGCAACATCTGTATAATCCCTCTGCTGTTATCCACATAGACCCACATCACATCATGCCTGGGTTCATAAAGATATTCTTTCTGTAGACTGCCTCTTCACCTTCAGGAGGCAATGAGGAAGGTCAGAGTAAAAGAATGAGATAGGGAGGAGATGTAAAAACAGTGATACTACTTTATTTTTAGCTGGTACTATACTGACAGTCAGTGTGTGAGAGAGGGAGGCAGAGAAAGAGAAGGGATGTGGTTAATGTCTTGGGCTCCTCATGTGCTGCTAGTGTACACTTCACATTTGCTGAAGTCTGTCTCTCAAAGAAATGGACATTGACTGTTAGTTACTGTTAACTGTCATTTCTGCACTTCTAGCGGCAACAAACGGAACTACAAAATGAATGACTGTTTCCAAACAAGTTTCTTAAAGTCACAATGAAACGGAAACAGTGTCAGATATTTTCCTACGTATTGTGACGTATATCCAGGTGTAACGAATTATCGAAAAAAAAAAAAAGTAGGACGGGGACTTGGTTCTATATGCATCAGTTGTTAATTGGATTTTAAGGTGTGGTGTTGCATTCAAAAATGGAAGCAAAAGTTAATGTTTTTTTTTTAAATGAAACATTTACATGAATCGGTCACAAAAAAAAATGTATCTACAAAAATGCAATTTAGGGTACATTTTCATTTAAGGAAATTCTGATAATCTTTTCTTCTGTATTGTGACATTTATACGAGTGAAACAGCTCTTTGAACAAGAAAAAATGATTGTATCCATCCAACCTCAAATGTGACAGGTTGCTAGAGGGGGAGGGAAAGTTAATGTTTTTGAGTAAAGATTATGAGGGAACATGAAAACAAAACAAAACAAAAGAATAAATCAGGGGTCTCCAAACTCGGTCCAGGAGGGCCAGTGTCCTGCAGAGTTTAGCTCCAACTTGCCTTAGCACACCTACCTGGAAGTTAGCAATGCTGGGTTCCAATGTGCCTACTTATACTACGCCCTTAAATTATGTACTCTTTTGGTGAACAAAAAAAGTATACACACTTTTGAGTTTGTAGTAGAAGAGTACTCAAGCTTTGAGACATACTATCACGTCATACAATTACGTCTTTAACAGACTGCTCTGTCGCATAGTTACACATACCCTGTCACTGAAAACGGTCCTGTCAATCATCTTGTCATAGTTAACATCCTCCTCCGCCTGTTCCGCGCTTACGTCGAATGGTTCCGAACAGAACCGATGCGCGGGACTCGATGAAAGAGAGAAAGCGGCCAGAAGCAGCAGTGAAATGTAGCAACATCACTGACCTGTTCAGGGCTTCAAATGCAAGTCAGTTTCATCTGTAAATAAGCTAAAGAGTTTTGTCTTTATTAACGTATTTGAGTATTAAACTGCTAGTATGTTAGGCTATCAGTAGCACCCCATTATTATCATCATTCAGAATACTGTGCTAAAGGTCATCAATATCGATTGTAAAGTTACATTAAAAACTAAAGCTGCAAGCAGCATTTATCGGGGTTCAAGTATATTAAGACCTTTATGCCATCTATGGTGTTAGGATCTAGGCCTAAAAAAAAAAAAAAAAAAGAGAATTGTACTGCAGTGGTTTTAAGGTTTAGTGAAATACCTAGGACCTTAAGGCAAAGTTATAGAGAATGAGGAGATTCAACATATGCTATGAATATTGTTTATGTGTGATACGTAGCGCCACCCGGTGACCAGAGGCGGACAAAGTACTCAACTCTTACTTCAGTGAAAGTACAGATACTGCTTGTCAAATATTACTCCATTACAAGTAAAAGTTGTAAAGACAGATTTTTACTTAAGTAAAAGTACTTGCTTTTAAAAGTACTTAAGTACCAAAAGTAAATTTCCTTTTTTATGTCAATGCTGTCACGTTGCACACACACGAGGAGATGCTGGAGAACACTTTACCAAGACTTTATTTGCACCAAGGGAGACGAACACACGAAGACGTACAACAGCGGACAGAGAACTTGGGACTGGACACACACACACACAACATGGAACAGAGTCTGACATAACGCACCCCTCCGGAAGGCGTGACCTCACGCCATATAACATCCAATGGGGAGGGGGGGTGGGCACTCTGGAGGTCCCTCAGGAGAACTCTGCAGGACTGCGGCTCTCCAGGACAGGAGTTCGCCACCCCTGCTCTAGTTGTTCCAAATCTATGAGTTTCTTCTATTGAACTTAAAAGATGATATTTTGAATGTCAGTAACCAGACAGTTGACGGTAGCCAGTGACTTCCAAAGTATTTTTTTTCCTACTATGGAAGTCACTGGCTAAGGTCAACTGTCTGGTAACTGAAATTCAAAATATCATCTTTTTAGCTCAGTAGAAGAAACTCATAGATTTGGAACAACTAGAGGGTAAGTCAATGATGACAGAATTATAATTTAGGTTTAACTATCCCTTGAAATGGATTCTCATGGCATTTTTTTTACCTTTATAAAAAGGCAATTTTCCCCTAACCTTGGCTATCAATTTCATGTTAATTAGAATAATTCACTGTAGGGCTTTTACCATTATTTTTTCCACTGCAGAGGAAACAGAATCTGCATCAGAAGTGGCATTTAGACGCATGTATAAAATTGAATATGAATGTGCAAAACAAGCATGAAAAACATTGTTTAGCAACTTTACAATAAAGATCTGTAAAGCTTTTGTGGATTTGACAAATTATCTTTAATATACAATATTCTGAAAAAGTGACATTTCCGTTTTTGCAAAGTTCACATGGTGACAAAATAGATAACTTTAAAGTTGTCATGCTTAAACACTGGTTCTGCAGATTTTTGACACATTTCAAAATTACATACACTTATGTTTTTGTAACCATCACATTAGTTAACTGTATAAGTTACTTTCATGTTTTTTTTTTTTTTTAAATCAGTTTACAACAGATTCCTACGGAGCCCGGGAAGTCACCTGTAGGAGAAAAAAAAACAATCCGTGGCGACGGTTTTGCAATCCGTCCCCTCAGTTATTAGTCTTATTTTTGGACCTTCTGACCCACCATAACAGACCACTAGAGGCAAGAGCCAAACAGGCCCACCAAGTTTAGCTTTGATCCCACAACACTATGAAGCTGCAGGCCCCGAGGCCCAACTGCACGCTCAGACCTATCATTTTTTCAGACAGTGCCTCCTGCTGTTTGGATGAACATTTGTTTTGTAGCGTGTGTACCGTAATAATTTCCAACATTATAAAACTGCTAGCAAGTAGCAACATCGGACACGTGAGTAAGGTTATTAATTTTATTAAAGCGATTCCTGAAAATTACCAGGTTTTATGGCATAAATCAATGTGACATCTTATTACACCAACAAACGAATAGCCTATTTTAGTATTTAATGATAGTTTAGATAGATAGTTCGACAAAATAAGCCGTGAATTTTGTTCTCCCCAGTTATTTTCAAACACGTGGTGCGTAACCTATTATTGCTAGCTTAGTCAGTGTTTGATTTGATCAAAATTAGTGTCGAAAGATAGCATTATTTTATAATATTTACAGCTTGCTCTTATTTTCTGTGTTATTGTACCATTCTGGGATGCTTAATATGTTTTCTAACAAAATTAAAAACGTTAAAGTAAAAATGTAAAAATAAAATTTATAATATATAATACAATTATTATTTGTAAAATATTTTAGTACTATGTAGGTCTACTGTACGTATTACTCAGGGTTCCCACGCTTCTTGAAAGTACTTGAATTTCAGGCGTATGGATTCAAGGCCTGGAAAGTACTTGAAAACAAACATAGGTCCTTGAAAGGGCTTGAATTAAATTTGAAATACATGTTGTTTATGGCGCTATTTAAAAATTGTCCTATATGTTCTGTCAAAGACCAAACAAGCGACACTAATGATTGGGGGTGGAGATGGGGGAGCGCGAAAAAAAACGTGTGTGTTGACGCGCAGCCTAGAGACCTGAGCGGGACAGTTTTCTTAAGCCCGCTCCCCCTGAATTTCTGAGCATTACCATAAATGGTGCTTGAAAAAGTCCTTGAAAGTCCTTGAATCTGCTGTTCATGAAAGAGTGGGAACCCTGATTACTGTATTAACTACTATTATTTCATACTAATATTAATACTACATTTACTATTAGTAGTAGTAGTGTGTAAGAAAAATAATATTGCACGTTCTTTTTATTGTACTTTACAAATCTCAAAGTGCTACCACACAGGTTAGGTAATCTTATCTAATCAGGTTAGATAAACTTCCAAACAGAAGGTGGCACTGTCTGAAAAAACGATAGTTCTGGGAGTGCTGGTCTGAGCATGCAGGTCTGAGTGTGCAGTTGGGCCTCCGGGCCTGCAGATAATCTTCCAAACAGCAGGTGGCACTGTCTGAAAAAACGATAGTTCTGGGAGTGCTGGTCTGAGCATGCAGGTCTGAGTGTGCAGTTGGGCCTCCGGGCCTGCAGCTTCACCCTACTCTTTTGATCGGCCGCCGTTAACCTGGTCTAACAGGTTATCAAATTTCATTGGCCAATGGCAGCCATGTTTTTTTGAGAGACGCAAAGGTCCTCATAGACACTCATGGCACCTTCGACCAAGACACTGCATGACAGTATTCAAGTCAATCGGACTATCGATTGCATAGTTATAGCCATTTTCATGTTTTTTCCTGTTATAGTGCCACCAAGTAGACAAAAGCATTTTTTTTTTTTACTGTGACCTCGGACTGAGCTTCTACACATGTATACCATGTTTGGTGAAAATATCTCATTGCAATCGAGAGATATAACCATTTTAGTAAAAGGCACATAGCCGCGGAAACGTATTTTGGGGGGGGGGTCACGTGATGCTGGAAGACTGACACTATATGATGGCGGATCCAAAGCGCAACTTTTGTTAATAGAAAACTTTAATTTATTCGTTTAATAGCCTATAAGTGAGTGTATTTGTTGCTGGGTTTTCATTAAAAAAATAACAATGAACCACAAACTAAGCATTCGTTTTAAATAAGGGAAAATACCTTATTTATTTGGGTTACAACGGCTATATCCATCTTATTCATTTTGTCAATGCAAGGTAGATGTTTAATATATGCGAATTTGCCATTGTACTATTTTATGGCTGATGTGTTTTAATTTTAATAAGATAATAAACCACAAACTACGAACTTTTTAAGGTAGCCTGAGGGGAAATCCATAGGCTATTTATTTGTGTTAAACGCGAGTAAAACATATCCTTATTTATTTTGTTAATAAAAGTTCAAAGTTTAATGTTTTTTTGTTGTTGTTTTTTT
>NW_015552666.1:258604-262742 GCF_001515605.1 Sinocyclocheilus anshuiensis
GACTTTGTCATTGTAGCATTGTTGATGTTGTGTGTGTGTGTTTTTCATTAAGAGTAATATTGAATCAACCTTAATAATTAATTTTGTTTCAAGAATAGGAAAGACCTAACGTTCAAGATCAGAATAAGCGCTACATGTGAGAATGCGAGATTAGTTGCTGCTGAGACGCTCTCGCTCTTTCTCTGCTGTCTGTAGAAATTGTTGTTAATTCTTAATTTGGGAACGGCAGAGACATGTTACAGGTTATAATATAATCCAAAAATCATGGCCCCCCAGCTCCCCCATTTTTTCGTGGGCTACACTCCAGGGGGTGCTGCAGCACCCCCAGCACCCCTACTTCCCGCGGTAATGAAAAGGCAACTGCTACTTCAAACGTTTTGGCGTTCTGTTGCGAACCTGAATCACCAATCAAAATTCTTTTGATAACTTTTTGCCATGATTGTTTCTAGATGATGCATGCCAAGTTTTGAACAAATTGCACAAATGGCCTATGAGGATTTCCAAAGAGGAGATTTTTCAAATAATTGCAAATGTTTAATGAACAATTTGATTGACAGCAGTGGTTCTTGAGGCAAAGTTGTTCAGAATGAGGAGATTCAACATATGATATGAATATTGTGTGTATGTGTGATACGTTGCGTGATATATAGGGTCTAAAACACGATTGCACCACCTAGTCTTTCACCTGTGCGAGTTGTCTGAACATGCGCTTCTAGCTAACTTTACATTTGGATATGGCTTAATTGAAAATGTGTGGGTTTTTTCTTGTCTTTAAGGTAGTTTCTCTCTCTCTCTCTCTCCCTTACATTCACAGACGTGCAAACTGACAGAAAGTAAATTAATTATCATTTATTTTCTTGTCTTGCGCTAGGTGTGGACTCAGGTAAAGAGTGCGTTTGCATGTTTTGAATGTATGTGTAGCAAAGAATTCCTGTTCAGTAAAAAAGAAAAAAAGAGAGAAAAAAAGACCTCTCCTACCTCTCATAAGCATTATGAAAGGGTATCTTTGACCTCTCACCTTTGCCCTCAGGTATGTGTTTGGGTCTTGAGCTCCAGCTTTGTTCTGCATTTTCCCATTCTGTACCCTTCTTTGAACAACCCTGTTTGTCTTCCAGCAAAAGACTCCTTTCAGTGTGTTCTTGCATCTGAAACGGGTCATAAAAATTAGTGTTATCCTCCAGCTCTGAAAGGGCAGAGTTGTAACCAGTTTTACTATCACAGCAGCTATGAAATACATGTCCATACCTGAGCAATTCATATAGCCCTTGAAAAAACACATACCTCCTCAAACTAGACCAACAACACACTATGAGTCTCAAGAAAACATTTGACCCCAAAATTAAAAGAAAAAAAATATATTGCATGAACAAAAAAAAAAGTTTTTTAGGACCAATTTCCCCTAGATATTCACCTAATGTATTTGAATGTTTGCATTCCCAATGGCAATTCTCTTTACTGGTTTTATGTTTATTTACAGTAAATCCGCATAAATTAAAGACAACACAAAATGTACCATGACATATAAAAACAATGACAGTTTAATTAATGTCATTATTTTTAACATTGCAGTTATTCAATTATATATTTTTTCTACCACAGTAAAAAAAAAAGGTTAAAATAAAATGGGCTTTATTTTCTTTAATAAAAATCTGTTTATTATTATATATTTATTATGAGGACCTAAATATATGGATACATTGAGAAAATTGCTTACATTCATACAGTTGTCTAAGGCTTTTTTTATATATTTTTTGGGGATGTATTTACATGTCTTTCCATTTACAGACAATCCAGAGAACACAAGTTAAGCTAGAATAAAAAAAAGTATTATGCATGTCTACTGTATCTATTGTAGGAATAGATCCAAATTACACTGTGCTGGAAGCCTAATATTTTGTGCTTTCTTTCTTCGTTTGAACTAAACATTTGACAGGTTGGCCTAGTTGGAGCAATCTCAGCAGTGAACCGATGACTTGTTGTGACAAGTTGGGCAAATTTCTGTTGAAGGCTTTAAGTCTTAACTATGAAGTAATCATTTTCTGTTTAGAGAAGTTCAAATAAGCCCAACCAGTCTTTCAAAAAGACTGCAACTAAAAAGACTCACTAAAAATAATTGAGAAAGATGTTCATGTGTTCCATGTAATTTTTGCTGATGTGTTGCTGGTAGATGCATCCCTGAGGCATAAGAAAAGAGACACAGACCTGCTTTCAATCACTCCTGTTTTGACTGGTTTAAGTGTGTGTGGGTCTGAGTTAACAAAGTGTTGTTGGCATGATTGTACATTATTACATTATTGCTAAAGCATCCAAGCTATTTACACAAATACAACAGAATTTTATGAACAATAATGTAAAAGACATTAATGCACATTATCACAAGAACACACATCAAAAACACATCATTTACTATACTATATATCCACATTCATATGAAGAGTCAACTTTCACCTTTTACTGATATGGATAGTAGTCCACTATACATGTCTATGTACTTTACACTTTTTGGGGGAAAATGGTCCCCAAAAGTGGCCTAAAAATTTATCATTTTAAATACGCAAAGGTGTATGGTTATGGATCTGGTTGGAGTTAGTGTTGTAATTAAAATTAGAATTTTATAAAAAATCAATAGAATGTCTACGTACTCTCTCTCTCTCTCTCTCTCTCTCTCTCTCGCTCTCTCTCTCTGTGTGTGTGTGTGTGTGCTCACCAAGTGCTGATTACTCCGGGCCAAGGATGGGAGAGTGTTTGATAAAGACATCAGCAGTTGCTCTGTGTTTCCCTGAAGTTTGGCCAAACTCTTCATCTTCATCTTCCTCTTTCTCTGTCTCTGGATAAATGAAGGAAATGTCTGGCTCCTTGTTTTGTTGTGTCTTCTGTACTGGTACTGTCCAGCTTAATCCCCATTCAGCTCTTCCTGACTCACTGACACACATTCTTATCTTCTCTCCCTCTGCTGTCCACCACCCATTCCCTCCCTCTTCTCCAACACACTTTTGCTTTATCTTGTCCTCCCTGGGTCAGAGAGAGTGTGTAACGAGAGAAAAAAGAGAAAGAGCTCGACATGTTATCCTACAAATACTGTATGTACAGGTACAGGATTTTATAATTAGGGTTTTTCCTTAGGGTTAGTCTAATTCACTTATAATTACAACAAGAAGTCAGTGGAAGGTCTCCAACATGACATTTATCTATATATCCTTGTCCCCATGAGGAAAACCATAAACATACTAAATAATGTCTTTATAAAAATCTTTGGGGGTTAGGTTTAAGGATAAGGGATATAAAACATTAATCACAAACTCCAGAAAGTATTTTAGTGCAGTTATATGAAAATAGTAATGAAAACAATGCTTTCTCTGTCCTTCTTCCTTTTCTTTTTTATATAATTCTAAATTGCTCAGTTCTGTCAGTTGCAATTGTGTAAATTCTGTTCTAATTGTATTAATTCTATTCATTTGTAGTTTGCGTTGTGTTAGAACAATCAGCCGCAACATATTCAGTATATATGCATGTCATCTGTATGCTTGTATAACAACGATCACTCACTTCCTTAAGTGCGGCTGGGATATAGGAGGATTAACTTAATATTAATTTAATTTAGGGACTTAGGATGATGATAAAAGAGTTTTTATCAGTTTTATCAGAGATTTTTATCAGTCCCTTCAGAATTGCAAGAATGAATGCAAATTAGCTTGTGATTTTATTTATTTATTTCTTTATTTATTTTTTGCATAAAATGCTTAAGCCTGTATGTTCAGTTATTATGCACAAAATATGTATAGGTTGTTGTACTAATGACGTTGGTGTATACATATTATTGGTATTTATTTGTGTCACAGTAATCAGACAAATTTCTGTAGGACTGCTTTATGGAGATGGATTGTCCTGTTATGAACGCCTGAAGAGGCAGAAAAAAAGTATTAATTACCAATTAAATATTTAAACAGGTCATGTAAGGACATTTTTGTCAACAAAGCATAATCCTTTTAATACTTATACTCTAGTGAGCCAGTGAGAGTATGAATGCCTTTGTTTGTCAGTACGAGACAGAGAGAAAGAAAAGGAAACCATTTTGATAGTGTGTGTGTGTGTGTGTGTGTGTGTGTGTGTGTGTGTGTGTGTGTGTGTGTGTGTGTGT
>NW_015552666.1:262764-284194 GCF_001515605.1 Sinocyclocheilus anshuiensis
TGTGTGTTTGTGTGTGTGTGTGTGTGTATGTGTGTGCGTGTGTGAGAAAGGTGATTATGCTCTGAAAGCCTATATTGGGTCTTTTCTGATCCTCAAAGGCATTAGTCAGTCTAATGACCTGAGGTGTTACGGAGCATGTATACGCCCATCTGTGATCACATCAAATACTACAACACACACTATGAAGACGTGAAACTGATGGTTGTATTTTCTGCAAGCTGAGGTTTCTGATAATGACTTGTGAAAGTTTAAAGTATAGCAGCATTTACTGAAGACACCTCTTTTCTTCTGAAGTGTGAACACAGGTGAGTTATACTCCATATTTATACAATCTCTATTTTAAATCAAATTTAAAAGGTATGTGCCAGACTCTCAGGAAGCATTTAAGAGCATCTGGCTGTTTTCTCATTTGTTCACTAGAGCATTAAAGAGACTGTTTTTGCTTTATTGTTGTAATCTTTGGTTTTGTATTTTACAAGATTTTTTTCTAAAGAAATGTTTAACTTATTGCTGTTTTGAGAAATCGAAATACCAGTTTTTGTAACTAAACAAAATGTTTCACAAAAAATTGTTGTATAAACACATACATTTATTAATGGTAGAGTTAACTGAGGTAATGTGTGTTTTTAGAGTGTACCATATGTAAGCCTTTTTACAGGTATCTGTGTATTTTAAGCCTGAGCTGGCCAGATTTAGCACTGACAATTAAAGCACAGCTCCCAGGCTAAATCCGGAGCTATGAAAACTCCCACTTTTCTTGCATCAGAAGTTTTTGAAGTAATCGAACAGTAATGGTTGTCATCACAGACAGTGCATTATTTTTATTTCATGTATTTATGGATGGATGGATAGATAGATGGATTGGATGGAAGTTTATTTCACTTGGTTAGAGAGTGTTGTGGTTTATATCCTTTGGTATTTTTACATCAAGACAGGGGCTATAAACTCTTGGAGTGCATTCCTTCATCTCAGGGTGCTGACCCACTACAACCATGTTGGAACACTTTCCTCAAATGCCAGCAAAGATGGTGTAGGCAAGACTGAACTTTGCAGACATGGCAGCAGTTCAAAGCTCTGCCTTTAAGGACCCAAACCTTGGGTCAGGCCCGGATGAGGATGAAATCTCATTGTTGGAAGAAGAGTCAGACTCTGGAAGCTTGCTCTCTGATGATTCTGTTCTCCCCGATTATGAACAAGAGGAAAGGACAAAGGGAACTGCCAACACACTATATGAGGCTTGTGTCCAAAATGACCCAGAGGCACTGAAGAGCGTGTTGGAACGAAGTGTGACCTATGATGAGGTCATGGAAGTTGACATTAATGGCAGGGTAAGACAGATTAGTATTAGAGAGCATGAGACAGAATGACTAATCACAGAGCAGAAAAATCAGTAATGCAATAAAAATAAGTAGTATAGAGACCAATTCACACTAACTAATTGCTTATTAGCATGCCTATTATTAACATGTTGGCTGTTTATTAGTACTTATAAATCACATATTAATGTCTTATTCTGAATGACCATATTCTACATCCCTATTCCTACCCAATACCTCATCTTAACAACTACCTTACTAACTATTAATAAGTAGCAAATTAGGAATTTATTGAGGCAAAAGTCGTAGTTAATGGTTTGTTAATACCGAGAATTGGACCTTAAAATAAAGTGTGACAGTGAATTTTTATTAAATTTTACATTTTTGTTTAATATAAATTCCTAGGTCAACCCGGATCGCTATTTGGGTTTCCTTTGAGAAATTCAAATGTTTTTCACTGTATAAGTAGAATTAGGTCTGAGGTTCTTGTTTAGTTCTATAACATAACATACAACTGCAATAAGGTTGTGTGTGTGCTTGACAAATGGAACTACATAATCCTTATGTAGCAACTTGTTGACGACACTTCCAAAATTCATGTTTGAGGCATGACTACGTGTAATTGTAACTTAACCGCATGAGAAAGTCAATTTAAGTAATGTTAACAGACCTTATTGTACTTGAGGAAACCAATGCCTCGAAAATGCTAATTCCAAGTTTTAGCACCACATACTGAACAACTTTATTTATTTATTTATTTATTATTTAACCACTCAGAACAGTTTCAGATTATTCTATTAGTGCTGCAGGGTTATTATGGTTTGTTTGATTATGAAAATGTTACCTGTTGATGTGAAGTGTCCATGTATTACCGTACATATATTTATGTCTCTTTACCTTTTTACCTGTTAAAGGAATATATTGATAGAGCTCTTTGTAACACCCCATGATTCTCTCATATAGAATGGACTGATGGTGGCTGCATATAAAGGCTTTCTTCCAATTGTTTATGAGCTGCACGGCTGTCCACATCTGGATATTAACCACCAAGACAATGATGGCAACACTGCTCTAATGATCGCAGCTCAAGCTAGTCAGTTGCTGCATGTGCGATGTCAATTCACTGTTTTGATGGAAATTAGATGAACTACTGCCTGGATTCTGCTGGCAATAATAGTGCTCCAGCCAAATAGTGATTTTTGTGAATATGATGCAATTTAAATAGAATTGAGGTGTATTTGAATCAAAAAGAATGATAATGACTTCATGTTAAATACAATTTGAGTTACTATTTACAGTTTAAAGAATTTGCCCCATTTCTTTATTTAGTATATATTCCAAAATACAAAGTGAAAAAAAAATGTTTAAAATCTTTCTGTACACAGGTCATATCTCCATATGTAACTACATCATGAATTACTTCCCTGGAGCAGAGACAGAGATCAGAGACAACAGAGGATTCACTGCCCTCATTAAAGCTGCCATACAGGGAAGGAATGATGTGGTGGCAGCTCTCATAATGCACAGTTAGTTGTTGAACACACACATGCTGATGTGCTGAAAATGATCCTTCAGAATGTTGGCATTGTTTGTATTCATCACATCACTATAGAGAGACAAGAAGTTACCAAATGACCCACATAACCAATCACAAATGGCCTAGCTGGCACTGACCCAGTTCACTAGTTTAGCATCCAAAGTTTAATTAATTAAGTAATTAAAGCAAAGGATCTGTGGAAGGCACAACATGACTAGTGATTTCTGACACAGCATTCTTTTTTAAACCATAACTCCTCCAGCATCCCTCTGATATTTTCTATATTTGTCTGTTTTAGGGGCTGATGTAAATGCTGTAGACTCCAACCGTGGTAAATGTGCACGTGACTGGGCACTGAAAACAGGTTGCTTTGACACACTGAATTGTCTGCGCCACCTTGTGCTTCATCCCACAGCTGAACAGTTCTGTGACACCTACGTCCCAGAGTGGCCCAACCTTAAGGTGCTGGTTAGCAAAGCAACAGCCAATAAGAGTGCTGGCCAGAAGCTCACTCATCATCTCAAGAGTACTTTTGGTTTCAGTTTCCCACGTGACCCGCAGGACAATGGTGTCATGGATCACATGGTGCGAATGACCACCAGCTTACGCAGCCCATTCATAGCCACGGCCACACAACCGCTGTGCCCAAGCAGCCCTCCGCAGATGGGTAAACGTCGGCTTGCTGTGGCTGAGCTGATGCAGAAGCACTCACAGAAGCAACTGGAGGAGAGTTCACTGTGCCATCGAAACAGCTCCATCTCCTCCATTTCTCCATCTGTCCACTCAGCTGAGTCTGTCTCTTTGTCCTGCTGTGCCAGTACAGAGAGACGAGGCAGTGTGCTGTCTATTGCTCAGTCTGGAATGCGCACATTCATTCCTCGTAGCGTAGCGTCAAGGCGCAACAGTGTCTTCCCCTCTGGTTGTATCCCACAGATCAAAGTTACCAAATCCTCTGAGCCCACTCCAAAAAAGGAGAAGAAGAATAAAAAGCAGAAAGGTTACCTGGAGCCTCCAAAGTGGAAGTATAAGGAGGCTAAGGATGAGAAGAAGAAAGAGAAGAAAGCGTTGAAGGAAAAGGAAGAGAAGGAAAAGGAGATGAAAAGCAAAGACAAGGATAAAGGAAAAAGGAAAAAGCGTGATGATTAAGATGCACTCTTTAAAACTCTTAATAAGGTTGTAGATGCCCTCAGTGTAATTGTGTGTGAGGAAACGCTTGATGACAGAATCGGTGAAGCAATGCAGTGAAGAGAAAAGAGGAAGTGCATTTTGAAACCTCAGTGGTGCATTCCTGTCTCACAAAAATCACTTCCTACTGATGATTCCTAATGATCATTTCAGTCAGTCTTATAGGCTTAAGCAAACATTTTAAGGTCTCTGATTGGATGACTTGCATGTAGAATAATTCCTGAATGAATGCTGCATCTAAATAATCACCGACATCATCAGAACTGAATTGTGCTTAACCAAAAATATTACAGTTCATATTTAACTAATTGATTATTTATAGTCCATCACTGACATAAATTAAAAAATAATAATAATAATAATTTAACCACAGTTTATTTGCAAGACTATTGTATCCCACAGCAGACAGTTGTCGAAATTAGGATTATGTGCAACAAACTTCTGTAATCTGTAAAAAAGGTTGCGTCGCTTACAGTACATGTTTTTTGTATGTGCTTCATTAAATATGGAGCTGTTTTACTCAAGATGCCTTCAGAGGAGATACCAATCATAACACAATGTCCATCACATATGCAGAATGATATTTAAAAGTTTTTATTTTTCTTCTTCTGACTAACATTTGGATATTAAAATTTAATAAACAACAACAATAAAAACAACTAGCTAGGTTACCTTAAAAGTCCATAGATATCGCCATCAGTTCATACCGCTGTTAACACTTTCTCAACAAGTAGATACGATGAGACCTGGGGCAAGTTCAAGCTCAAACCGGTGTGCACCGTTTTGTTACGGTTTCCGGTTTGAACGACATGTTTCCTGGAAACGGTGTGCAACGGGGTTTGAGATGCGTTTTCTCTTGTTTGGTGGGTGTGTCAAACATGTCAGCCCAATCAGCAGCAACATGTATGTAAACCACGCGGTATTAAAGAGACAGCTAGCACAATGTAATTAACATCTAAATAAATTCACAAGAGCAAGTATATTGTTTGCACATGTTTATTTACATTAAAGGCAAAATAACTGAAATAATAAGAGCACATGTATAGATCTGGAACTTCTTTAAGTCTGTCTAAATATCATTTAGTAATTGCAATGTCTTCTGGTCCATATCCTTTCCTTAGGAAGGTGTGCTAAATACTGATTAATGTAACATAAAAATACTATACATACAGTATTTATATATTTTGCTATTGTATTATGGAGTGACACTTTCATCGTCTTTTGCAGTATTAAACACGTATTTATACCGATTTTATCAGGCACAGAAAATTCTTCAAAAAGAACACAAAGAATGGCCTTCTCAGCTGCCATAGTTGCAACTCTTGCGTCATCAGAACAGGGTGTTCAACGCACCACCGTTTCCGTTTAAAAAACGTTTTGCACCGTTTTTGTCGGGGCTGAACGCAGCCCTGTTCTCCTGTTTTGGTCAGGTGACAACATATACCCTGTTCACCTGCTAATAAAATGAACACTTTTTGGCAGCAGCTGCACTCTCAGAAAAAAAAGTACAAAGCTCTCATTGGGGTAGGTACAATCCTTGTACCTTATTTACCTCTAAATGGCACATATTAGTAACTTAAAAGCAGTTGTTCTCAAATCCGGTCCTGGGGAGATCCTTTGTATGTGTCTCTTAACTGACACACTCAGTTCATTTGATGGAGTTTCTACTAATGATCTGATTATCTGAATCAGGAGTGTTAAATAAGGAAGACATACAAACTGTGCAGAGCAGTGGGTCCCCAGAACTGGAGAGGAGAACCACTGACTTAAAGGTACTTTGTAGTGCATATTATAACTAAAATGTACATATTAGTACCTTTTGAAAGGGTACTGCCCCAGTGACAGTTTTGTATCTTTTTTCTGAGAGTGTGTTGTAGTATTTTGTGCAGTGCAAAAGCTAAAAAAATGTTATCACGACTGACTTGATCATGTATTATGTTTGCAAATATGTACTGTATGATCCATTGTAAGATACTGTAAGTATGCTGTAGTACACAAAGATGGTCTTATTGGCTTTCTCTCACCCTCTCTCCCACCTGTGTATCATCTCTGACAGCACTGCAGGGACAGACGTGAGGCTGAACAGTCAGTAATCTGCTCTCTTACAGTTATGCAACACAGCCACGTGGAGAGCAGCAGTAAAGCCATGCAGGATTAGAGATCTAGCCGGGTCACTCAGGTCCAGCAGAGGCCTCTGGCTAAGTCTGGGATCATGAGCCATGGCTTCTAAAGGACATGCTCTGGAATCACTTTTGTAGTGATATGATCTGCATCAGCAAGGGGAGAGAGATTCTGTGCACCCAATATTACAGAACAAAAGGACTACATTTTGAAATAAGAGACAACATAACAATGTAGAATGAATGAATTCATGCATTAGAAATTTAAAAGAAAAATGGTGAGATGTTTCTTTGAAAATTCTAATGCATGGACAGAGGTACCAATGTAAATTATGGCCAATTCAACTAGAAAACTAGAAACAACTAGAAAATGATATATATATATGGTTACACTTTACTTGAAGGGGTGTGCATAAGACTGACATGACACCTTCATAATCATGACAATCATGACACATAATCATGACATGACACATGTCATGTGTGTGTGTGTGTACTGTATAGTGTAATACATTTAAATACTAAAATTTAAGATAAAAAAACCCCTTTATTTAAAAATGCATTTAAATTGTTTACACACAATATAGTGGACAAAAAAAGTCACATCCTTTTTTGGGGTCAATGAACTTCCTGTTAGTTAATGTTTCACCAGTTCTGAATTTCAGCTCTGCTTTGTTGTGGATTTAAGCAGTTTGCATTCTTGTCATGTCACAGTTTCATTTGGTGTTACTTTTCAGGATGATTCTCCCCAATATAGGAGGTAAGTGTTTATTTCATTTTCCTGATGTTTTTAAACTCATTGGAGTATATTGTGCAATGAAGAGACATTTCATGTAGCTGTTAAATGTGGCCAATTGCAAGAACATGCAACTCTAAATTCCAATGAACTTTTTTCAGTTAATTAAATTTACAATAAATAGCAAATAACAGTATAAATTAGAAGGTAAATCAGTGTTACCCAAAGAACTTACTTTATTCTCAACCAATCTTCACAATGCAAAAAAAAAATTACAATGTTATTTATAACACTATTATTGTTTCTACACATATCACGATAAGTCCCCATGCTCGAGCTAGTCATATTTGCGTTTGAGTGAGGAGGACTGGTCAGATTCAGACAGGTCAATCTGGCCAGTGTAGAAATGTTGAAAAGATTACTTTTCTAAATCTTGAGTTCGTTTGATTCACAATAATGAAATTTATAAAGTATAAATGTATTTGCAAACAGTAGGCCTAAAAACTAACTCTGTAAAATATAAATATAACTATATTGTTTTAGTACATTATCTGAGTTTTGCGTCTTACATGTTGTTTGTTTCCCATCTATAAAATATTGCAACATGCACATTTCATATACTGTAATTTGGGAAAATCCTGTTTTTCACAGTACATTGCAATCACTCTTTCTTCATAGCGCTATATGTGGTGTGCTGGATAATGTGTGTGAGAAACACAGCATCTCAATCCTTCACCTACTAGTATGAGGTAGTAGTACGAGGGAGGAAGTTTTTTTTTTTCAGTCAGGTCATGTAATGTTACATTTATCTATTGTTTACATGTATTCTCACTAACCTGTCCTATTCCTAAAAATATATTAATTAAAGATTTCTAGGTTGTTGGGATTCTTCTAGAAAAGTGTATATACAGTATATATATATATATATATTGTGTAGTGTAAAAACATGAATGATCATTAAATCAGATGTGTAATAATATGTGTAATAATATGCATAATAATAAGCTCATTGTGCCTGCAGTAACATGTTGACTAAGCTTCGTTTGACCTTTTCTTGCCCTGCAATGTTATCGTTGGGGTTTGGTATGATTTTTACATGTTTTGAAAGATTATTATTTATAATAACTGCTTTGCATTTGTATATATTTTAAAATGTAATTTACTCCTGTTATTGCAAAGCTGAATTTTTAATTCAGCAGCCATTACTCCAATCTTCAGTGTCACATAATCCTTCAGAAATCATTCTAATATGCTGATTTAGTGCTCAAGACACGTTTCTTATTATTATCAATGTTGCACACCTTTGTATGTGGAAACCATGATGCATTTTTTCAGTATTCTTTGCTAAATAGAAAGTTCAAAAGAACAGCATTTATTTGAAATAGAAATATTTTGTAACATTATACGTGTCTTTTACTGTCACTTTCAACCAATTTAATGCGTCTTTGCTTAATAGTTCACCCAAAAATGAAAATTCTGTCATTTACTCACCCTCAGGTTATTCCAAACCTGTATGAGTTTCTTTTTTCTGTTGATCACAAAAGAAGATATTTTGAAGAACATGGGTAACCAAACAGTTGATGGTCCCCATTGACTTCTACAGTATGGAAAAAAAAATACCATGGAGGTAAATGGGGAATGGGGACCATTTTTTTGTTCTTTTTCAAAATATCTTCTTTTGTGTTTCAAAAGAAACAGGTGAGACAGTAGACAGTTAATTGTACAAAATTATTGCAATGACAAATGTTTTAAAGACCCCATGAAATGACCTACTGCATTTTAATTAACAATGATTTGTTTACTTGGTAGCCAGCTATACAGGCAATATTAGTGGGGGGTGGTGGGGTTGGGGGTTCCTTGCACTCTGCTCTTTGCCAGATGCATCACCCCGTCCTAAACTGTCTGTGGATACGTATGGTGTCTCCAAACTGTATGTCAAGGACAAACAAAATGTGAAAATATCCTGCTCCATCGGCTCAGCTTATTTAAAATCAAATGACTATGTAAATCACCCCATTCACACTTGTACTGAATTGTTTGTAATTACGTTGCAAATTATCTTTCTAGTACATACACAGCAGGTGTCCTCTCAACAGTCTTTCCTTCTTGTTTAGGGATACTTCGAGTTTAGAAGGGATGGCACTTATTTGAGTCAAACATACACCAAACCAGGCTACCCTGAGTCTATCACACAGTATTCCCCAGTGCCTGAAGGAGAGTATGAATGTGTATTCCATCTTATTTCCTCGAAAATTAAACTGACGTCTCAGCCCAGCAATTCAGTCTTCATTTGCAGTGAGTTCCTATAAACAGCTAACTTTTTGATGCATTACAACTAAGATAAATTACTCTGTTTCAGCCTTTTATTTATGTAGTTATTTATTTAATTATTTATTTATGTTTTGCATGTAGTCATGCACTTTACCTCTTATCAATAATGTTTAATGCAGACATTTAAAGAATAAACGCCAGGGGGCAGTGCTGAGCTACTACTTTGTATTTGAACAACACATTAGTGCACTGTGCACTTTTAAAGACATAATTTTTACATCATTAAAAAATTAGCCCTAAAGAATGAACAGACCCTTGTCATGTGGACCCTTTTCACAGACTGTGCTGACGCGTTTCAACGGTCATCAGCATCACAAATCCTGCAACGTTTTTTTTATAGGCCTATTTTCATTAAAAAAAAAAAAAAACTGTATGTACATTTATAACAACTTACTTTGTATTGTATTACCTTTGCATCAAATTACAAAAAAAAAAAAAAACTTTATGCTGTGAGGTTGTTTCTAATACAGCGTCTATGGGAGTGAAGGTAAATTTTACATTGTTTTCTCTTCTGACTGAATGGTTTCTCATGAAAACATTATCATGGAATTTTTCTTTCACCGCTAGAAATTTACAAATATCAAGGTCCTTAAAACTGGTTAAAAACTGAAGACTGTGCCCCTAAATGTTTTCATAAAGTTTTTTTTTTATTTTTTACTGATGGTCATTTCTATTTGTATTTTGCATAATACAACCCTCCAGATCCAGTGCCAGTTGTTGCAGGTGTTCGCACAACTGCTGTTGGGGTAGCAATTCTGGTGTATATTTGTAGGCTATATATTGAACCGAAGAGGTAAAGGCCAATGAATTTCCACAGGCCAATACTGAAAATCCAGATAACAATAAGCTAGCCTACTCACCTCAGCAACTGCAGGCCAAATGAATTTAAATTTATGGCTTAAAATTTGTTTAACTTCACCACGGAAATATAAACCCGACAACTTTCCACATGTAAAATTATGTTTGATAAATATTGAATAAGGAGATAAGTGAATTTTGCTATAAAGCTGTACAAAGGTTCCTGAAAATGTTTGTGAGAAGAGAATATTTAGATATTAAAATTTGGCTTCATAAGGGAAAGTGGAAATGTAGCTAAAATGATATGTTGAAAATTAACTATAAGAGAATTAAGACTAGGGAGTCTGTAATGATTGCAACAAATACGTTTTACCTTACAAGATGCTCAACATAAAGTGGATCAACTTTATTGTAATTATATTGAATGTATTTGTTTTAATCCTATTATTATTTTTTTTCTGTCTATAGTTTCTTTGTGGTTCCATTGTCTAATTTTTATCCATATGGAGCTCTTTGATGTAAAAACTGCCCATATTTGGTGAAAACATTTTAAACAACAAAAGCAATGAAAGACAAATCCAGACAAAACTTGTAGTCTCAGATTTATTGTATTCAGATTTTATTTTTGATGTCAAGTCAATCAAAAGAACAGCATTTATTTGAAATAGAAATATTTTGTAACATTATACGTGTCTTTTACTGTCACTTTCAACCAATTTAATGCGTCTTTGCTTAATAGTTCACCCAAAAATGAAAATTCTGTCATTTACTCACCCTCAGGTTATTCCAAACCTGTATGAGTTTCTTTTTTCTGTTGATCACAAAAGAAGATATTTTGAAGAACATGGGTAACCAAACAGTTGATGGTCCCCATTGACTTCTACAGTATGGAAAAAAAAATACCATGGAGGTAAATGGGGACCATCAACATTTTTTTTGTTCTTTTTCAAAATATCTTCTTTTGTGTTTCAAAAGAAACAGGTGAGACAGTTTGGGATTAATTGTACAAAATTATTGCAATGACAAATGTTTTAAAGACCCCATGAAATGACCTACTGCATTTTAATTAACAATGATTTGTTTACTTGGTAGCCAGCTATACAGGCAATATTAGTGGGGGGTGGTGGGGTTGGGGGTTCCTTGCACTCTGCTCTTTGCCAGATGCATCACCCCGTCCTAAACTGTCTGTGGATACGTATGGTGTCTCCAAACTGTATGTCAAGGACAAACAAAATGTGAAAATATCCTGCTCCATCGGCTCAGCTTATTTAAAATCAAATGACTATGTAAATCACCCCATTCACACTTGTACTGAATTGTTTGTAATTACGTTGCAAATTATCTTTCTAGTACATACACAGCAGGTGTCCTCTCAACAGTCTTTCCTTCTTGTTTAGGGATACTTCGAGTTTAGAAGGGATGGCACTTATTTGAGTCAAACATACACCAAACCAGGCTACCCTGAGTCTATCACACAGTATTCCCCAGTGCCTGAAGGAGAGTATGAATGTGTATTCCATCTTATTTCCTCGAAAATTAAACTGACGTCTCAGCCCAGCAATTCAGTCTTCATTTGCAGTGAGTTCCTATAAACAGCTAACTTTTTGATGCATTACAACTAAGATAAATTACTCTGTTTCAGCCTTTTATTTATGTAGTTATTTATTTAATTATTTATTTATGTTTTGCATGTAGTCATGCACTTTACCTCTTATCAATAATGTTTAATGCAGACATTTAAAGAATAAACGCCAGGGGGCAGTGCTGAGCTACTACTTTGTATTTGAACAACACATTAGTGCACTGTGCACTTTTAAAGACATAATTTTTACATCATTAAAAAATTAGCCCTAAAGAATGAACAGACCCTTGTCATGTGGACCCTTTTCACAGACTGTGCTGACGCGTTTCAACGGTCATCAGCATCACAAATCCTGCAACGTTTTTTTTATAGGCCTATTTTCATTAAAAAAAAAAAAAAACTGTATGTACATTTATAACAACTTACTTTGTATTGTATTACCTTTGCATCAAATTACAAAAAAAAAAAAAAACTTTATGCTGTGAGGTTGTTTCTAATACAGCGTCTATGGGAGTGAAGGTAAATTTTACATTGTTTTCTCTTCTGACTGAATGGTTTCTCATGAAAACATTATCATGGAATTTTTCTTTCACCGCTAGAAATTTACAAATATCAAGGTCCTTAAAACTGGTTAAAAACTGAAGACTGTGCCCCTAAATGTTTTCATAAAGTTTTTTTTTTATTTTTTACTGATGGTCATTTCTATTTGTATTTTGCATAATACAACCCTCCAGATCCAGTGCCAGTTGTTGCAGGTGTTCGCACAACTGCTGTTGGGGTAGCAATTCTGGTGTATATTTGTAGGCTATATATTGAACCGAAGAGGTAAAGGCCAATGAATTTCCACAGGCCAATACTGAAAATCCAGATAACAATAAGCTAGCCTACTCACCTCAGCAACTGCAGGCCAAATGAATTTAAATTTATGGCTTAAAATTTGTTTAACTTCACCACGGAAATATAAACCCGACAACTTTCCACATGTAAAATTATGTTTGATAAATATTGAATAAGGAGATAAGTGAATTTTGCTATAAAGCTGTACAAAGGTTCCTGAAAATGTTTGTGAGAAGAGAATATTTAGATATTAAAATTTGGCTTCATAAGGGAAAGTGGAAATGTAGCTAAAATGATATGTTGAAAATTAACTATAAGAGAATTAAGACTAGGGAGTCTGTAATGATTGCAACAAATACGTTTTACCTTACAAGATGCTCAACATAAAGTGGATCAACTTTATTGTAATTATATTGAATGTATTTGTTTTAATCCTATTATTATTTTTTTTCTGTCTATAGTTTCTTTGTGGTTCCATTGTCTAATTTTTATCCATATGGAGCTCTTTGATGTAAAAACTGCCCATATTTGGTGAAAACATTTTAAACAACAAAAGCAATGAAAGACAAATCCAGACAAAACTTGTAGTCTCAGATTTATTGTATTCAGATTTTATTTTTGATGTCAAGTCAATCAATGCAAAATAAATCAGGTTGAACATGGTTTCAGTTTTGTTGCATTTTTCCATTTATAACAGGGACTGTAAAATATGCTCTGGAAGCAGTTTGAATACAGGTGAAAGTATCAGGTGACCACAGTAAATGAAGCTCTCAACTTGTCAAGTACACAAAGTTTAGGAGGGATGGTCCACAGAAATGCCATTGTGCCTGTTTTTTGTTGTAACAGATCTCCCTTGAATGTGAGGTAACTGGACATTGGACGCCCACAAGTCATTGTCATCAGTTACAGGCTGACAGTATTGTACTATTAATAACAAATAGGTAAGCTAACACTGAGAGCCATTGCATAATGACAAACGTGATATTAGTCAACAAAAATGCAGCAGGGAGCTTGTAACAGCACAAAACATTGAACCAGGACTTTCAGGACCTGTATAGCACATCCCTGATCCAGTGAAACCATGGTACTGCTTGTGGTTATGCTGATGAGACTGAAATCCTATTGTTGTTACAGGTCTAATTGGCTTCTGTGCTTTCCATGTGTATATATTTCATTCAAGTCTCACTTTCCCCATATATATCAGTGCAGAAATAAACAAATTCAGTGACTGGGAGCACATTCTCCATTACATTCTTTCTGGTGTCATTTTAGTGTAGTTGGATTGATGATTTAAAATGGTAGTGAAACCACCAGACAAGAGGTGTATGTTATGGGTAACTACCATCAACGCACAGAACAACCTAAAACTTATTTTATGCTTAAGAAATCATTGTCCTCATCTCCTCATTAACAGGGGATAGCTGTCTGGCTAGAATATAGCACCATAGATGGTTTAGGTTGTAAGAAGGTTCAAGTGATCTAGTTGCAAGAAAGGAAGATAGGATGCTGGGATAGGTTGGGTTGGGGACTCTTCTCCTTAAAAGCGTTTACTGCTGACACTGGAGACACTGGTTTTGCTGATGGAGCTACTACCGTATCCTGATCCACCACCAAATCCTGAAGAGCTACTGAAACCACCGCCATAGCCGAATCCAGAGCCGCTACCAGAGTAACCTGCGAGAGAAAGGAAGTTTAGACATGTATCCAACATGACCTGGAGAATGAGATTATAAGAAAGGTGAAGGGATTCAGAGAGAGAGAGAGAGAGAGAGAGAGATTTATTTACCAGATGAGAGACCTCCAGAGGTCTGCTGCACGTGAATGGTGGCTGAAGCTCCACCGCTGGACAGTCTAGAGTAAAGAAGACAACAGATTTGTTTAGTGATGTTTTTCCAACCTCAAGGTTTGTCAAAAAGATTTGAGAGTGTAAATGTCAAAGAAATATTCTTTTAAAACTTCCTACCTGCTCTCTTCTCCTTCCAACAGCTTTCTGTAGGTGGCAATCTCAATGTCTAGGGCCAGTTTGACGTTCATGAGCTCCTGGTACTCGCGCACCTGGCGGGCCATGTCTTGCTTGGCCCTCTGGAGGGCCTCTTCGAGATCCTTGATACGGAGCTTGGCGTCCTTCACTGCCAGCTCTCCACGCTCCTCAGCCTCAGCGATCTGAGCCTCCAAGTTGGCACGCTAAAATGACAATAACATACATGAAGTCACCTTCTTTACATTAACGGTATGCAAACCAATTATATATCAACCCTTGCTCATCATTACCTGTCCCTTGACGGCATCAATCTCGTTCTGCAGGCGGGCGATCATGCGGGTGAGTTCTGCAATCTCAGTCTTGGTTGAGCGGAGGTCCTCACCATACTGACCAGCAGAGGACTGCATCTCCTCAAACTGTAACATTTATTGACACAAATGAGCACTTGCGTAGCCACAGTTGAGGTGATCTTCAAAAAGTGAAGTTATAAGAGCTTGAACCACCTTCTGTTTGTACCAGCTCTCTGCTTCAGCACGGCTGCGGTTGGCAATGTCCTCATACTGAGCACGAACTTCAGCTACAATGGCATCCATGTCCAGGTTTCTGCTGTTGTCCATCTCTACAACAACTGATGTGTCCTTGATCTGAGACTGGAGCTCACGCAGTTCCTGCAAATGTAGACCAAACAATCAGTAAATTACCTACCCTTATAAAGCAGCAGTAGTCTATGCTAACAAGTTTTGGTTGGCCAAACACAACATAATTTAACTTACAGCCTCATAGACTGCCCTGAGGAAGTTGATCTCATCCTGAAGAGCATCAACCTTGGCCTCAAGCTCAACCTTGTTCATGTAGGCTGCATCAACATCCTAAAAGAAAATGAGAGGACATTATATCCTATTGCCTGTAAAAAAAAAAATGGAGTAATGGAGTAAAAATGGGAAGTCTTTAAAAGAAAAAGATAAATGTTCTTTACCTTCTTGAGCAGAACAAACTCATTCTCTACTGAAGCACGCTTGTTGATCTCATCTTCGTACCTGTTAAGAGAAAGGAAATGTGAGTAAATCTATTCTGTTTTCAGTGTTTTTTTCCCCCATCAGTTCGTTCAATTTCAAAATTACAACTCACTTGTTCTTGAAGTCCTCAACCAGGCCCTGCATGTTCCTCAGCTCTCCTTCCAGCTTCATCTTCTCATTTCCCAGGCCATCGAGCTGTCTGCGCAGGTTAGAAATGTAGGCCTCAAACATGGCATCGATGTTGGAGCGGGTGGTCGTCTGTTCCTGGAGGAGACTCCATTTGGTCTCCAGCATCTTGTTCTGCTGTTCCAGGAAACGCACCTGGGGAAAGAAAGAAAGAAAGAAAGAAATTAGTGTTTTTATTTGAAGATTTTCACTTTCAAGCTCCTTGGAGGTTAAAAATGTCACGGAGAAAGATTGCATTCTGAAAAAAATAGTGAATGAATGAATAAATTAAATGGATTGATGGTTTTGTCTGTCTTGTATGACTCCTTTGTAGTCCTGGCTCTTTAAGTATTTTTGTGTATGCTCTCTGGAAGCATTGTTTAAGGGAATACAAATGGCCATGAGTCATTTTAGCAGGCATTTTTCTGAAGGGTGGAGTGAGGGAAGGGGGGGAGGGGAAGGTGAAAGTGGAATGACTGGGTGTGGCAGCGCTGTACACAAGCTACAAACTCCTAGACTGGAAAAAAAACCCTCCAGTAATGGCCTCGCCCCAAAGCTGCATTACTTCACATATAAAATGGAGCAAAAACATCAGAGAAGCAAGACATACCTGCCACACCCTAAGGCAGAGTTTTGTGGGTGGTCTTTGGAGATTAGCCATATATGACAACACCTGTCTAGCTAGTAATCTACTAAACTTGTGTTTATAAAAAGAACATTCTAGATTTTTTTTCCCCTAGATGTATGTAACCTGGATGTACCCTGGAAATATTAGTTCCCTTCCCTTTTCCTCAAAACTTCTTTATTTAACTATCTTACATTAATAATGATTTACATTTCCCTGTTATCTTAAACATCAGAAAAAGTTTAAAAGGCATTTATTGGCATAGTCTTTGACCTGTAACCTGCTAGCAAGTTATAAAGCAGAGTAAAAGTTTGGAACGTCTGGTGTCTTTGGTCCAGATGACTCATCCTGGTCACACACTGCCTACTGCAAATTCTCCCACAGGCACTACAAAATAAAGGTGTGTGTGTGTATGCTGACTACATGGCCTTTAGGGTGTGTCTTCTGTCCACATTTGCTCAGAAAGTTGTGAAGTGTTTGTTTGCAGCCAAATATGGGCGTAACAGAGTTGACTGTATTTTTTATTTTTTTTTGACAGAGGATGATTAAAAAAATGTATGGGACAAATGGATCATATTGCAAGCTGTGCAATTTTTGTGGCGTAATAAAGTCTAGACTTTGGACTACGGACACACTGGTTACTTCTAGCGCTCTCTATATACAGTATGTGTGTATCTATGACTCACATGGTTGCTAGGTTATTACCCAAACTCCACCCATATTTGGATAGCCTCAGTCATGGGTTTTTGAGGACTTTTTGCCAAGGCTAAAGCCACACTGAGAGAGATCTAGTACAAATTGTTTAACATATACATTAACTGATTAACTTAGTGCTACTACTTTGCTTGTACTGCCCAATTAGTAAAAATAGTAAACACTGGCTCTGGTGTAAGCAGATGAAACTTTTACATCTAAGAAAATTGCTTAGCTTGCAGCTATGATTAAAAAAAGCTGTTGTGCAAGAGAAAACATTTAAGTGTCACTCTTTTTTTTTTTTACAGCTGCAAGGTATTATGGTGTGTAGTAATACTAAAGGCATCCAGTGTTAAGAGTCACAGGTTCAAAGGTCATACTTAGTAATAAAATGAGAATTCTGAAGTTGAACGCACCACACACTCTGTGCACAGCATATCATTATATATATTTGCATAATATGTAAAAGTCAGTGTTATTTTAAGCGAGACTGAATGCATGAATACTCACTTTGTCAATGAAGGAGGCGAAGCGGTTGTTGAGGGTCTTGATCTGCTCTTTCTCCTGAGTGCGGACAGCCTGAATCGTGGGGTCAATTTCTAGGTTAAGGGGTGCCAACAGGCTCTGGTTGACGGTTACAGCGGTGATGTGAGGTGGAATGAAGCCACCACCAAGACCTCCACCAAGACCACCACCGTAGCCTCCACTCATGCTGCTGCTGCTGAAGCTGTAGTTGCTGCCTCCAGCACCGAATCCTGCACCGAAGCCTGGACTGGCACCCACGCCAGATCTCCTGACACTGGTCACGGTGCTGACCCTGCTAGAGCCGGCGGGAAGTGCGTAGGCTGACTGGCTGGAGTAGCCAGACTTCCTCATGGAACCACTGCTGCCACCGATGCCGAAGCTGATAGACCTGGTGCTTGTCATGGTGCCTGTGTCTTTGAGTTGCTGAGAAGGAGGTACGAGAGTGCTCTCTGAGAGAGGAGTGGAGGAGGTTGCTCACAAAGGAGAGTCAAAGTCCCTCTGCGTGTCTCTCTGCAGCTGGCTGACCGTTTTTATGCACACACTCAGGAGGCGGAGCCACACATACACTCGCATACAGATGCACTCTCATACACACCATACCTGTTAGACAGGTACAGAGAGAAAGTGGCAAGATAAATTGTGTCACACCTAGCCCCAGGCTTTGCCCCAGGTGGAGTGAGAAAACAGGAGGAGGGGCAGAGACTCTAGGACAGACATTCCAGTATAACTCTGAAAGAAAGATAGAAAAGACAGTGTAGATCTCACAGTCTGCCAGCGGGTGTGTTTCTGCCTTAGTATCTGGTTGGCTGGGCAGCCGTAGAGAGTGAGTTAACCGCTGCTCTTTTCAGCAGGGTGGGGCGCGAAGCAACTTTCACATTTATGAATGGCTTTTTTCCATCTACTTTTGCCAGTGTTTGGAACCGGCAGGGCTTTTTCCCCCCAAGAGCTGAAGAGTTGCATTGTTGAGATTTACAAGGGAAAAAAGAAAAGGACCCAGTTTCCATCTGTACTGATATTGGAAAATGTGCACACACACATCTGCACAGTAGCTAGTGGATAATGCATACAGCTAATGTGTTTTATGGCTCTAAACTCCACCATATGTGTGTACATATGAGTGTGTGTTTGAGGTGGAGCAAAGTGGTGTGATAGAGCTGTGGAAAAACAACGAGAAAAGTTGCCACAAAAATACATTACATTTAGCTCTACCTGTAAACTTCTTCAGGATCACTCATAACTTCAGTTCCCACGCCCTGCATAATCAGACTATTTCTCATTTCTAGTTCAAGTCAACATGATAAGCCAGCTGTTGGGTGTCACAACCACCAGTGATGGGCATTTCATAGTTTTACATAAGCATCTACAACTATGACACTATGATAGGATAAACCAGGTGTGAGATCATAGTACAGCAATCATCGCTTTGTATGAGTGTTTGTGATGAGTAATAAGCTCCAGCTATGTCTCTAGCAATGGCGAGCACAAGTTCCTTCAAAGACGTCAGACATGCAAGGGAAGGAAAGGCAAGAAAATTCATGTCCGGGCTGGATCTCTGGGACATTGTGAAGAGGGTTTACTGCAGCAAACCATTATAGCAATCAGACAAGAGTTTGGCTAGGGGCTTGGCTTGAGTGTCTACAGACTCGTTCATTACTTTTTGGCCATTCTTCATATGCACATATCAGTGTGCATGCATGTTTTTGTATCTGAGTTTATTTGATCTGATGTTAAGGTGCATTATGCATATTTTGCAAAGTGTACATCATTTGCTCCTAATAACATAACAGGGTTTGGCACCTTTGACATTATTGCAATGCAACCTGCATTTGCATTTGAATAGTGTATTATGTGTATTAATATGCAAATATGAGTGTATTGTGAGTAAGAATATGCAAATATTTATGCATCAAGGTTGATGACAGTATATATTAATGTTATTAAAAATAATTTAGATTTCCACTTAAATATACACGTACACATATAAAGAGAGATATATGGATATACAGTCAAAACAAAATGTATTCAGACACCTTTAACATTTCACACATTATCACCGTTTATTCGCTATAGTTTAGAAAATGGTAATAAAATATGACAAGAACTCAGAGTTAAACTGTGTCAGAACAAATTCATCTTGATAATGTCAGATAACACTTAAGCAAAATATGGTCAGGTCACCCACTAGTAAAAAAATATATAAAAAATTATATCTGGTGTCTGAATAATTTTTGGTTTGACTGTATACATGCATTAGCATTTATTTGTGTATTAAAGTGTCATGTTTGATGATGAGAGATAAAGATCTGTTGCGTCTGGAACATTCCTGGTTTAAGAACTGATGACAAGAATGGACACACCCTTTATTAGGCTCACCAGCTGACTTACAGCATGCACTGAAATAAACCTTTGAAAGATTAAAACAATTAACATATGGATTAACATATAGCATAGATTGGATGTATGCTTGAATACCTTTTCCTTTGCAGTTTTATTTCAATAAGAGCAGTTCAGATGTACATTGTCACATTCTTCACAAAAAGACTGTAAGGTATGTGTCCAGTCAACCTATCAGTCGCGAGGGTGGAATCATTTTTAGATGAGCACCGTATTTGCAAATCAAACAGTGGCGGTACAGAACAGGACTTCTTCTGTTATGTATTTTAATGGCACTCAATAGTCTAGATCTGATAAAATGAAGCAGAATCATGTTTTAATCCAGTCCAGTCAGAGTTGTATCTCTGAAGGGGATTAACAAGAGAAACATATAACACCTGTCTGCATTTTAAAAGCGTGCAAAACAAAAGTCAACAGTACAAAAACACAACTGAACAGCACATTCATCAATCTGAATTTTTAATAATGCATGGGGGGATGGGATTGTTATTACTTTTTCATTGTCCTTTTCATGGACGATACATTCAATATTTCCATTTCAAATCCCTTTGGAAAGGACTCATTATTTTAGGTTTTCTTTCACGTTAAGCATTTCTGGGTTGCAATAATACCAAGAAATAATTACTTTAAAGGGGTCATATGATGTTGCTAAAAAGAACATTATTTTGTGTATTTGGTGTAATGAAATGTGTTTATGCGGTTTAAGGTTCAAAAAACACATTACTTTTCACATACTGTACATTATTGTTTCTCCTCTATGCCCCACCTTTCTGAAACGCGTCGATTTTTACAAAGCTCATCGGTCTGAAAAGCGAGGTGTGCTATGATTGGCCAGCTATCCAGTGCCTTGTGATTGGCCGAATAACTCAAGCGTGTAACGGAAATGTTATGCCCCTTACCATACTGTGTTGCCGTGTGCCGGCGCGACGAGACAAAACCAATAAAACCCATAACAAACGAGGCATTTGTTGCATCCAGTGGGGCCATAATTACGGATTATAATGACTTATACTGTCTTTTTACGAGTTGCGTTGCATAGAGCCGCGTAAACGTAAAACCATGTCTGCATTTGTGATCGGAGAAATGACGAACAACAAGCACTACTCTACACTGCTCAAAACTCACGTTTGAATCGTAAGTGGCAAATTCTTTAAATATGAACACGTACTTACAGACTGTGAGTCAGAACAGCCGGCATTGTAGACTACTCTGCCAGGATCAGGAAACAGTCCTCCATAAAATGCGCTGGACACATCTGAATATTTAGGTTGAACTGTTCTGGAACAGTGTTGTAAATACAACTTAACCACTGATTTCTAGTCGTGTCCTCTTTTGGAAGACCAAACAAAGTATTTTCGCTTTCGCAATGAAACACACAGCGTCTTCACGACATGGCGGGGGCGGTGGCAGCAACAATAAAGTTACACCTTCTTTCTTTGCGTGAACATTTGGGCGGCGTTATGCAAATCTTCCCACATCGTGACGTAGACATGTGAGGGCGTGTTTAAACGAGGCGTTTTAGGAAGGCGTGGACCAGTCTTAACTTTTATAAAGAATATCTCTTTGGATTTGAGACTTTAGTCTTTGCA
>NW_015552666.1:284283-290464 GCF_001515605.1 Sinocyclocheilus anshuiensis
CTTTCTTTGCGTGAACATTTGGGCGGCGTTATGCAAATCTTCCCACATCGTGACGTAGACATGTGAGGGCGTGTTTAAACGAGGCGTTTTAGGAAGGCGTGGACCAGTCTTAACTTTTATAAAGAATATCTCTTTGGGTTTGAGACTTTAGTCTTTGCAACTTTAGGGATCTTATCTATTCATGAACTGCTTGTAACACTCCAAAGAGAAAGGAAAACTTGAAATCGCATCATATGACCCCTTTAAAACACTACAGTCATCTTTTACATTTTTAGAACTGATCACTAAAAAAATACCAAGCTACTTTGGTACCAAGTACCAAAATACAGCTAAATGTTGCACACCTGGATTTACATGTCCTTTAGAGACTTGTTCACCTGCCTGGGGGACTTTGCTGTGGTATGTATGTTTTAAGACTGCCTCAAAGCTACCAGGCCAGAATCAGCAGATTTTTATCAATCTTGTATTTAGTAAATGGGTATGTAAATGTGGAATGTTGAAATTTTGACATGCCATACGTATCATGCCAAAACAACTTTGTTTTGTAAAAACATGTTTGGGACTACAAAATAAATGGACTTCTTTAGAAGGAAGGCCTGCATCAACAAACTGGATCCAACTGACATTTACTGCATAAAGTAGAGTTTCAGTTGTCAGGTTTCAAGAGAAGAGACTTAATTCATTAATTAAATTCAAAGAATTCAGATGAATGAAACCAGTCAGGTCTGTATTTCCAGACTATGCAGGGTGCTGAAGCCCACTCACATGAAGTGCTACACCCATCCCAGTTCGGCAGAACTGACCTTCTTAAGAAGCAACAAATAAAAATGTAATGTCACGAATGACACAAATTCCATGCTATTGTCTAACTTCTTCTTTTGAAGGTCATCAAGATATGTACCAGGTATTCCATGCACAAGACACACAAGCAACACCTATACAAAAGTACATCTTAGATGCATGTGCACAGATAGGACTTTTCTTTCAACACTCATCATGACCATCAATGTGTAATAGGTGGATCCAGAAACACCCTAAAAACGTAATTAAATCACCTCTTGGTGGTTGTGGTTTTTTGTTTAAGTCTATTAAACCATTTTGTCAGAGGTAATGTCATTAAATTATTTTAACTATACAATAGAGATTGCATAAAAACTTTTTTATTATGATTATGTGTGCAGCACTGAGCCAGATACATTTGTATCTTGTATCTCAGTGTTTATTTTTCGTTTTTCCTTATTTGATTTGTTTTTTTGTTTCAAAGGCCAAGGAGTGGAAGAAGTGTATAAACAGCTCTGTCTCTACATGCCTCTTTTCTCCTCCTTCTCCTACCTCATATCATGAGTATGCCTTCTTATAGTTTATGGGTGTTGACTTAAAGAACTTAGAGAAACTCACTCTGGAGTATCACATTACTCACTGTCAGTTAGTTGGCAACTTCTGAAAATGCTATGAACCAGCGTAGAATACTTTCATACAATAAGGGTGCTCATATACACAGCTGCAATCATACCTCTTAGTGTGCCATTTCACAGAGCCGCTTTTTATCTGTTTCAGGCACACCCATAATTTCAACAGATTTACTACTGAACTCAGTAGAAATAAAAACGCTCACACACATACAAACTGGAGAGGCCAGGGTTCAGCTATATTTTGAAGGTGGATTTTAACTAAAAAGTCAGGAACCGGCCTTTTTTCTATAAATGTCAGGTTGGACCACAAAACCAGTCTTAAGTCACTTGGGTATATTTGTAGCAATAGCCAAAAATACATCGTATGGGTCAAAATTATAGATTTTTCTTTTATGCCAAAAATCATTAGGATATTAAGTAAAGATCATGTTCCATGAAGATATTTTGTAAATTTACTACAGTAAATATATTAAAACTTAATTTTTGATTAGTAATATGCATTGCTAAGGACTTCATTTGGACAACTTTAAAGGCGATTTTCTCAATATTTAGATTTTTTTGCACCCTCAGATTCCAGATATTCAAATAGTTGTATCTCGACCAAATATGTATGGTTGTCCTATCCTAACAAACCATACATCAATGGAAAGTTCGTTCAGCTTTCAGATGATGTATAAATCTCAATTTTGAAAAATTGACACTTAAGACTGGTTTTGTGGTCCAGGGTCACATATGTGTTTTATATTTTGCTATTTTATGCAATTCAGTATTTATAATTTATGTTAATCAGACCCTTGGTTTGACATTTTTGTATATTACTTTCTTCATTTATTTAATTTAATTTTACTTTATTTTATTGCTGTTTGATGCAGTTTTGTGTTTTTCTGCTTAAGTATTGATGAAAATCCATTAAAACTTGAGGACTTTTATACTAAATTGCATATGCTGTATTAAAAAAATTATCAAATAATTATCAAAAAAAGCATTTTTCAATTGTGACAACTTGCCCCATGAACATGTCCCGTCAACATCTACCATTAGAAATGTAAGACTTTTTTCTTTATTTTATGAGCATTTCTGACATTTATACACCATTTCAAAAGACAACTGAATTAAAAACAGCTGGAATGGTTAAGCAATGAAATCTGACTAAAAGACATTACATGACAAGGATCACTTTTTTCACAATATGTGATTCACTCTAAAAAAATGCAAAAGATAGACACTAGGAAGAACAGGAATAAAAAGAGTGAGATGCAGATTTATGGGTGCTTGAATATTATTGCAGCTCCAGGCAGGACATTAAGACCTTATGAATGAAAGGATTTGCTTTAATATGGCAGATACATCAGTTCATTGCCAGTAACTCATGGCCATTTACTACTCATTCGGATATCATTACAGAAAGCAATTACCTACTTGTTCAACATCATGTTGAGCAATTACTCATTCATAAAGTCAGTTCTTTTTCCAAATAAAACAGGTTCTGAGCTGTCCATATTTTAATAGGTAGACAAGACAAGTGTAAGCTTGAATAGGCGCAGTTTAAAATAAATTATAATAAAACATTCTAATACTTAAAGCTTTTATAAGTAAAAGGCCTTAATAGCAAACTTGACAGCAGGTGTGATCTGCTGGTGTGAAGCAAAAATAAATAGAACACATAGCTCAAGACATCAGCACACAATGACCAATGTACAGTAATATTTTCTCTGACCTATACATTTTCACTGAAAACTCTACCAAGATTTTAAGCCAATACCATTTCAATAAATATTGGCAATAATTAAAATTACCTAATTATTTAATATTTTTTTTTATAAAATCATGTAACTGTCCTATTTTCATATATAGGACAGTTACATGATTTACATGTTTTAATTTTTTACACATATAATAAAACATTTCTTAAAATTCTAATATTGAATTTTATTCAACTTGAACGTTTAACTTGAACTTGATCACAATCTGCTGATCACAAACATCCAAGTAAAACAAACACTATAATACAATGAGATATTTACAATTTATATTGAATGCAACACTAGTTCCAGCATTCCTGCAAATCTACACAGGACACGCTAGATTATTATTATTTTTCCTAAGACTTTTCAATGGCCATCAATGGAGAAAGAAGCTTTTAGGCCCAGATGGTAGTAACATCATCTACCAGCAAGAGCTAACCAGACCATGCTAACCAGCTAAACCCAGACTTCCCAAGCTGTATTGTCTAGTCTTGATAATCTTTTATGCAGTGACAGAGTCAGAGAGATGAAGTCAGAGAAGGGCGGCTGGGTGGTGTACAACTGTTAATTTCTACATCATTAGAAGATAGTCATATTTTCCCGTCTTATGGTAATGCCCCTCTAATCTTGCAACTAACAGTGACATTAACACAGAATGTTTTTCCCATGGAAGAGCTTGTCTATTCTAAAATTAGTTTTGCATTCCTATTTTGAAGTGTTAGCATAAAGCAGTGAGATCACATTTGTTTACAAAGGATAAGATATCTTAGATCAGACTTGTCTCAACAGTAAGAAGAAGGTATTCCTGTAACATTTACTATTGTTGCTTTTTGTTTTTACAGTGCCTAGCAACCACTGAGTTTATGACGTAGACTTCCTGTCCACAGTAATACAGTGAGCTTTGATTCAGTCTTCCTCTTCATTTCATTCACGTCATGTGCTCCATTCATAAGACTAAAAACTGTAGTGAACTGTACTTTTTAAACATTTTGACCCTCCTTTGCAATATAGACACATATTTTAAACTAAATAATGTATTTCAATCGTTGTTTTCATAAGCATTATACATATGGAGAAAATTAGGTAACAGTAGTACCGCTGGAGTTTTTTTTATGTAACTTCTGCCTTTCTAGCTCCACCTTCTTCTGTCAAAGGGGTTTGCTAGAACTCCGCAAGAAAAAAAACAGACATTAACTCACTTGTAGGTTTTTTCCTGCTAGTAGTGCATTAATGTGCGGGGAATTATGTGGTATTCTGTATCTAAAACCATTTATTCTAGTCATCTTCCATTTCCATGGCAGCAGTCACAATTCACACACACTCTGCCTTAATAACACATGCCAAGCATTTTCACCATGAAGCACACAAACTTGAGCTTTTCTTGCTCAATGCCACTGAACCATCTGCTGTCTAATTTGTTGCACTTGTATTTGTGCATGCACATTTTTCTTATTAGTTTTGACATCCTTCAGCCTTTATTTTAGTCTTTAGTTTCCCACTTTGTCAAAAAAAATGATAAAAGCTGAAATCTAATAGGATGCAAAAAGGACCTGTCAATCAAAACTAACACAAGAATACTAAATATGATTGCTCATAATGCTGTGAGAAACTTTGAACTTTTCAATCTACTTTACTTATTTCATTTTCGGTCATTACTCTGGATTAATTAAAGCTGTGATAACTGAATATTACATTAATTTCAAACTAAAAAGAATAATACTATTTGGGTGAACAAAAACTATTGGAAACATTTTACAAATAGTGTTATTTTTTAGCATTAGTTATCATAAAAATGAACAAAAGTTAATAATAATGATAATAGTAATACATTTTCAACATTTCAAATGGAATAATTGAACATTAATGCATTATGAACCCCCCTGAAATTTTAAGCAAACAACCTTTCAATAAATATAATAATTTTCACAATTGTTGGCAATAATTAAAATGAACTAATTATTGACTAAATGTTATAAGATCATGTACAGTTGTGCTCAAAATTATTTATACCCTTGGTAAATATGATCAAAGAAGGCTGTGAAAATAAATATGCATTGTTTATCCACTTGATCTTTCATTCAAAAATGTAAAAAAAAAAAAAAATCTAACCATTAATTAAAGTAAAAAAAAAAGTGAAAGGGGGGGAAAATCACATTATGAAATAAATATTTTTCTCTAATACAGTAAAAGGACGTGTGTCTATATCGTCCAATTGCACAGCGAGGAGGAGAGTTTGAGTCGCCAAAGACTCCAAGGATGACAAGCTGGAGAACTGCAGAAAATAGTTGAGTCTTGGGGTCAAAAAAATAAAAATAAAATAACAATGTTGTTTGGGAGGGTTTCAAGAAAAAACTAGAAAAGAAAATGCTCTCATCCAAAAACAAACTCCAGCATATTTATTTGCTAGACACGACTGGAACTTTAAACGTACTCCAGCATATTTATTCGCTAGACACGACTGGAACTTTAAACGTGACTGGGTTCAATGGTCAGATGAAACTAAAAAAATGTGCTTTTTAGCAGCAAACACTCAAGATGGGTTTGGTGCACACAGGGATAAAAAAGTACCCCATGTGTACAATGAAATATACTGCTGGATCTTTATGTTGTGAGCCTATTTTTTCTGCCGGAGATCCTATCTTGTTCAGATAGATGGCATAATGGATTCTATAAAATACCAATGGGTAAAAAATTTAAAACTGACTGTACATGCTAGAAATCTTATAATGGGCCATGGTTGGATCTTCCACCAGGACAATGATCCACAAACAAACATCAAAATCGAAACAAAAATGGGTCAATGAGAACAAAACAAAGCCTGATCTCCTGTCAGATGTTCTCTAAACTCTTCAGGCATTATAGGTGAAGACTCAGAGCTGTTCTCTTGGCAAAAGGAGGTTGCAAAAAGTATTGGATAAAAGGGTATGATTGTGACCAATGTGTATTAGAGAAAAAATTTATTTCATAATGAGATTTCTCTCCATTTTAAATTCTTATTCTCCAATGAAAGGTTAGATTTTAGTA
>NW_015552666.1:290564-293552 GCF_001515605.1 Sinocyclocheilus anshuiensis
GATGATACAGATTAATTTTCACAGCCTTCTTTGATCATATTTACCAAGGGTATTAATAATTTTGAGCACAACTGTAAATGTGCTATTTTGATCATTTTTATTTTATATAATAACAAATATTTCATAAATGTTTTAAAATCCTAAGTTTTTATTTAATTTAAATCAGCATTTCTATCGCAATCTGTCATAAACACCCTTTATAATACAAAAATAATTTTATAGCATTCAATCTAATTTAATGTTAAAGGTGCCACAGAATGGAAAACTGTATTTATCTTGGCATAGTTGAATAATAACAGTTCTGTACATGGAAATGACATACTGTGAGCCTCAAACACCATTGTTTCTGTTCCAGACTGTGCAGGGGATGTGATGTGCAGGGATGGGTTGATGTCTGTATTCAGAAAGGCACGGAAAACAAATAACAGGCGTTCTAATAAAATAACGCGAGCCACTAAAGGGACATGGTTAGCTGCTTGCTAGCGGTAGCCTGTTACATTACAGTAAATAAGATTTCACTTACCACATAAACAGAGTAAGGAGAGATGACTGAGGATGATGGCGAATGATTTACAGATCCTGAATGATTTACAGATCCTGAGCACCACTGACAAGCATCTGATCTTGTAAAATGTGTGGTAAGTACTGCCGCTGTAGTTTACACAGAGCATGAGCGATCTTGCATTCAAAAGCCGTTTCAATGCCCCGCATATTAATAACGGCTCCCTGATGCCCGCATTTTATGTACAGTATAATTACCCAACGATATAACTGCGAGAGACAGTATTGAAATATATATTTTCCCTGTGTTTCCTTCCTGCTGTGTGAGCTACTGAAATGAGCTGCACTGTGAAACAGCCAATCAGAGCAGAGCTCAACATTATTATTCATGACCCTTCCAAATAAGGTAAAAACAGACCATTTCATTCTAGGTACAAATCCTAGGGTAAACCGTTTCTGGAGATTTTTTTGCCCTTACCTAAGCCACATACCTTCTATGTAGATATCAGAGAACAATTTAAAATATTGTATCAATGCATTCTATGGCACCTTTAATTATGACATATACATTTTTAAAGGGGACCTAACACACAATTTCACCCAATCTCATATTAATCTTGAGTACCTATAGAGTAGTACTGCATCCTTCATATCTCCAAAAAGTTTTTAGTTTGATCATATTTATAAAAGAAATATACAGCTTTACGATTCTCTCCGAAAACAGCCGAGCTCCTGGAGGTGCGCCGTGGGCGGAGCTAAAGAGTGACGAGCACTTGCGCACCGAATGCCAACAAAACAGACATTTGATGCCGTTTCACTTACCGTCTGCAGTTCTGAATTATGACCAGGATCTTTTATAGTTGGAACCGCTCCATCTTTCAGTATCAAACGATGTGCAAATGAAACTTGTAAGAAACCCGGAAGTGTGTATTTGGCACATAAATACTCTGTTATACTTCCAAATCGTTTTTTTAAACTTTGGCCATGAGAATCCAACTCTTTAACAGTGTAAACAACTCTGATTGTATGAAACAGCATTGTACCCCCCCCTCCCTTTAACATTTCAAATGGCATTAATTAAAATGTATTAATGCATTATGAAGGAACACACATTCCAAATAACTAGTATACTTGTAACTATACTGTATATTAAACAACATTAATAAATGTAAAAAAAAAAAGTTTTAAAAAGTTTTAAAAAATTATAAAATAATGTTGTTCACTGTTACTCTAATAAAATAACTAACATTAATAAACTGAACCTTGTTGTAAAATTATTTCATATAAGTGTAATTATTCTAAGAACACTGCAGAATGAAAAGATAAATTTGAGGCCATTTCAATTAAATAACTGATTTCCTATCCACAAAACATGCCCTTTAAATGGCATAATTAAATAAATGCAATGGCAGCGAACAGTCTTTGTAGTAACATTACTCATAGCAACCTGCACCAACCAATCACATGCATTTCTTTTGTAACCTTTCAACAGGCACACGCATCTGGGTCAAACCCACAATTTCAATTGAACTCAGGTTTTTACAGTAGGTGTTCCCTTGAGTTTGCACATTTTTCAGGTGAAGTAAATCATGTTTTTGTTGTCTAAGTGAGTTTATGTGTGTGTTTAGTACATGTTAATGTGACATGCAGCTTACTAAGTCTGTATGACATATTGATACACAGTCTTTTCCTAGAGCGACAGGTTAGTGAATGTTCAATCCACAGGGCCTTGAGGGTGTGGATCATGCCAGGCTGAGGCGTTCCTAAAGCTTATCTTTTTGTTAGTGCAGTCATCCAAACACATAAAATGCGGGTGGGGATGAGGGGGTTTCTAGTTTCACTTTTGTAGTTTGCAGTCTTACAATATTATGAATCTTTTCTATGAACAACTTTCTTTTATTTTTTCACACATTCAGAGTCAATATGATGTATACTACTTATCAAACACACATGTGCTATACAGTTATCAAAGATTTAACCCCCCAAAAAAATGCTATCACTCTCATGGTGAGGGTATGTGTTTGATCAAGTGGACACTCCCTCCACACACATTTACACCCATACAGTGTTACACTCGCCTTTAATGACACTGGAAGTTTGATTAGTTGACAGGCCTTGAACAAAGCCCCCAATGTCTCAAAGACAGACAAGAGTGAGGATTTGCCGCTTTTGGCAGAGGGAAATGTCACTAAATAAGCTCCTTCAGTTTCAGCATTGAGAAACACTGACAACTAAGAACACTAAGTGAACTTAAGCACACAGGTCTGAACACATCACTGCAAATATTGCATGAAGTATCTGTCACATGACAGCATATGGATCTTAAAGTGTGACAGTGTTGTGTTAAAAGACAGGTTAAAAAGATACATTTGGGATGCCAGGTCATATGAGTTGAAAATTAAAGTATGCATCTCGAACCTACCTACTTTATAAGATAAGATCATTCACTCTTGCCCATGAGACAAAAAAAAAAAAAAATCATGAACA
>NW_015552666.1:294447-309841 GCF_001515605.1 Sinocyclocheilus anshuiensis
CCATATAAGGAGTTCTACCCTTCATGACGTCATGAAGAGCCACGATCGAAAAAAAACTTTCCGAAACTTGTAAGAAACCCGGAAGTGTGTATTTGGCACATAAATACTCTGTTATACTTCCAAATCGTTTTTTTAAACTTTGGCCATGAGAATCCAACTCTTTAACAGTGTAAACAACTCTGATTGTATGAAACAGCATTGTACCCCCCCCTCCCTTTAACATTTCAAATGGCATTAATTAAAATGTATTAATGCATTATGAAGGAACACACATTCCAAATAACTAGTATACTTGTAACTATACTGTATATTAAACAACATTAATAAATGTAAAAAAAAAAAGTTTTAAAAAGTTTTAAAAAATTATAAAATAATGTTGTTCACTGTTACTCTAATAAAATAACTAACATTAATAAACTGAACCTTGTTGTAAAATTATTTCATATAAGTGTAATTATTCTAAGAACACTGCAGAATGAAAAGATAAATTTGAGGCCATTTCAATTAAATAACTGATTTCCTATCCACAAAACATGCCCTTTAAATGGCATAATTAAATAAATGCAATGGCAGCGAACAGTCTTTGTAGTAACATTACTCATAGCAACCTGCACCAACCAATCACATGCATTTCTTTTGTAACCTTTCAACAGGCACACGCATCTGGGTCAAACCCACAATTTCAATTGAACTCAGGTTTTTACAGTAGGTGTTCCCTTGAGTTTGCACATTTTTCAGGTGAAGTAAATCATGTTTTTGTTGTCTAAGTGAGTTTATGTGTGTGTTTAGTACATGTTAATGTGACATGCAGCTTACTAAGTCTGTATGACATATTGATACACAGTCTTTTCCTAGAGCGACAGGTTAGTGAATGTTCAATCCACAGGGCCTTGAGGGTGTGGATCATGCCAGGCTGAGGCGTTCCTAAAGCTTATCTTTTTGTTAGTGCAGTCATCCAAACACATAAAATGCGGGTGGGGATGAGGGGGTTTCTAGTTTCACTTTTGTAGTTTGCAGTCTTACAATATTATGAATCTTTTCTATGAACAACTTTCTTTTATTTTTTCACACATTCAGAGTCAATATGATGTATACTACTTATCAAACACACATGTGCTATACAGTTATCAAAGATTTAACCCCCCAAAAAAATGCTATCACTCTCATGGTGAGGGTATGTGTTTGATCAAGTGGACACTCCCTCCACACACATTTACACCCATACAGTGTTACACTCGCCTTTAATGACACTGGAAGTTTGATTAGTTGACAGGCCTTGAACAAAGCCCCCAATGTCTCAAAGACAGACAAGAGTGAGGATTTGCCGCTTTTGGCAGAGGGAAATGTCACTAAATAAGCTCCTTCAGTTTCAGCATTGAGAAACACTGACAACTAAGAACACTAAGTGAACTTAAGCACACAGGTCTGAACACATCACTGCAAATATTGCATGAAGTATCTGTCACATGACAGCATATGGATCTTAAAGTGTGACAGTGTTGTGTTAAAAGACAGGTTAAAAAGATACATTTGGGATGCCAGGTCATATGAGTTGAAAATTAAAGTATGCATCTCGAACCTACCTACTTTATAAGATAAGATCATTCACTCTTGCCCATGAGACAAAAAAAAAAAAAGATCATGACAGTAATATTGATTATGCTGGGAGTGTCTGTGTAAGTGTTCTGTTGTGCACCTTGATCTACCGAACTCCACTGGTGCCCACACACCTGTATGTACACACACACACACACACACACACACACAGGTTTGTTTTTATGGTTTATGGGGACTCTCCATAGGCGTAATGGTTTTTATACTGTACAAACCGTATTTTCTATTGCCCTACACCAACCCTACCCCTAAACCTACCCCTTACAGGAAACTTTCTGCATATTTAGATTTTCAAAAAAACTCATTCTGAATTATTTATAAGCCTTTTGAATTACGGGGACACTGAAAATGTCCTCATAAATCACCTTCTCGTTGTAATACCTATGTCATACCCATGTTATTATACAAATTTGTGTCCTCATAAACCACATAAACATGCACACACACACACACACACACACACACAGCTCTGGCTTATAAGTTTAAATTAAATATTAATATAATGAAGGTTTTCATTTAAAAAATAAAAAGAACCACATTTGAAACTTGTTTATTTTATTTTAGAATTTACATGTGATCTGAAACTTTTGAATCCCATTAAAATATTCCAAACATTTTCATGAATGCATTTTTCAGTACCACTTATCTTGCAGTACCCCCTTGCAGATTTGCAAATAAATGGTAAGAAGCATTTCTTGGAAGAAGAAATCTAATGCAGTTGAAACAGTCCTAAAATGAAGAAAATCTCAAACCAGTCATTTCAGCTCTTGTGGTTTGTTGGTTTCTCAAGTTTCATTCCAGTATCGAGTGGACCTCAACACCTAAGGAGCAACTGATGGTGAGAATTGAAGCAGAATAGCTGAAATAGCTACTTTCATTGTTTACCACAGCTTAAGAATAAGACACACCTCTCAGAAATATCCTTCAGTAATTTATGCAAATAAAGAGCAAGAATGAGAAGGTGTATGGGGTTGTGTTTGATGTGTCCCTGCAGCCAAAGTAAAAGGATTGCAAGCACAGCAAACCTGTTACTCAAGACCCTTTAACATGACAAAGACACTGCAAGAAATCAAAAACAGAATCTGATAGATTAATATATTAAATGAGTTACTCTGCTGGTAGAAACAATGGAATTTTTAAATGTTCATGAAATGCTTTCCCTGTGTGTGAAATTGCATGTTGTTCTGCAGCCAAACCCCAGCAGTTTTTCATGAATACTTCCAAAAGTTTTAAGCATTATGCATTTCCCTAATTGCACATGACACCTGGCTGTATTCAAACCTGCATCAGTACACATGCTCGGCGCGCTGTGCAATGGCTCTGAAAAATTGAACAAAAAACACATTCCCTTAAATGCCTTTATAATTTGTTAATTAAAAAATGCACTGTGAAAAGAACCAAAGTATCTGTATTCATATGGCCTAAAGAATTAAATACCAGCATGTCAGTAAAGGTTCAAATTCATTATGTATAGAAAATACATGTTTTGTCTTTCAAGAAGGCAGTGGTTTGTTGGGGATTCAAACCAGATTTATGTGTACATTGAACAACGGGTTCTGTCAAAACTTTGACAAGGGCCGCTCATGTTGAACACACTCCTTGTTCTCTATCTCAAACACAAACACACAGTACATTCTATAGAGAACTCGGGGAGCATAACGGAGCTGACATTAACGTGTTTACACTGTCAAGTGCTTACAATGTGCACACTATTATGTAACAACATATATAACAAGATATATGAACATACTCAAAAGTTTCCCCCAGTTTATTTTATTTTACACTGCCCTCCTACCCTAGATCCAGTTTGTTCTCGTCCGCATATTGCGCTTCACAGGTTCACATTTTTAAATGAAAGTGATAGATTAAGAAAGAGGTAAACTGGTTTGGACTGCAAAGGCAAGTTTCCACATGGACTTACAGTGAAGTCGCAGTAAATAATTGTCAAGTGTGTGTACATGCACTTTAATAGGTAGGTTTTAGTTAGACTAAAGCAACAATTCTCCTTTTTAAAATGACATTTAAATGCTTTTGTATATTCTCAGAAAGACACAGGTGATGTGCAACGGGTATTTAGTCCTTTAGATTTTTTTGATTTTTTTGTCATTGGAACATGGTAGCTCAACTATGCAAAAACCTGCTGCGATTATAATTGCACATGCAAACACACTTATTTACAAATTGTGGAAACTCTACTTTAAAAGTGCTGTGAAAGTATGGCAAATAGTAGCCAGAACTATTCTATCAATTAAAGGTGGAGAGGGAGGGATACCACAAGAACTATCAAAGGAATGAGGAAAGATGCTGTAAAAAAAATGTCTGCATTTTGATTGGCTGAGATGAAGTGAATGTGCTGCTACTACACAACAGAAATCTGTACGCACACTCAGTTTGCGCATGTTGGTGCAAGCTGCAAATGTATGCATTTGCAATTTCATTTGATTATCACTCTGCAAAACATATTTTCTTTGTTTCACCAAAAACAGATCTGTCTTGACGAAAGCCAAAACTCTGATTGTAATTTTGAGTGTGTGTGTGTGTGTGTGTGTGTGGGGGGGGTACACCATCATTTTATGAAGAAATTGATTATAGATAACAAGATTAATAGATTAAAGATAACAACACACTTTTGATTTGAACTGACACTGAGAGTCTGGCTTTATGCAACATGTCTTGACATTACTGTAAATCTTTGCAGGTTTTTGACCTTAAATTGTTTATGCATATTGCAAATGTCTTTCATATATGTTAAACTTAACAGCAACACTGTAACTACTAAGTATGTGTTTTGCAAGCCAGGCTCATTATAAACACGGGCCTGTGGTGACATTTCTGCAAAAGGATATTATGTTGCTTTTTGCACATTTCGCAACAAACTGAAATGTCTAGTGAATGGCTCTAAAAGTGCATTCAATATTACCCGAAACAGATGAATGAAAATAATGTTTTATTACATTAGTTGGAAATGAATGCCCAGTGATTGTTGCTAAATTGTTCATGCCGGTTCATCACGTTTAAGAATAGCATCTGCAACCTACACTAAACCTTTTCCTAAACCTAACTGATAGTGTTACCAAAAGAGATAAAGAGATTACATTTTAGCCTGCTTCTGCAAGTCGTTGAGCTCTTTTATCATGACTAATTTTTCACAGGTATCATCATCATACCCTACCCAAGATCTCCACATTGCGAGTGCAGAGCAATAGGTGAACTACCAAGTATGTTTACCACATCAGAAAAACCATACATATGGAGCTTATGTGATGCAAACGTCATAACATTAACAATGCTGTGCAAGGAAACATGAAAATAAGTCTTTATTAATGGATCATCTTTCTGTAATCATAATGGCACGATGAGCCTATGTTGCAGCTAATTTACTGTGCATGTCTACACACATCCTGTGCAAAATTTAACTCAAAACATGTTAATTAAATTTTCCTTCATACATGGGAAATAAAATTGTGACTTAATGCAGCTAAGTAGGCTTATGGAGAGGCCTGACCAGAGCATCAGCCCTGTAATCCCTTGAGTTTCTGTTGGTATCGGCCTGTTGAGGCCTGCAAAGAAAGTGACTGACTGACGCAAAGAGAGTAAAAGAAAGAATGAGGGGTTTTTAACTCCTTGACAGGAGATTATAAAACAATACTATGATAAATTAATAACAGGGAGGAGTGAAAGGTCAAGCAAGGAGAAACTAGAACAGACAGCAGTTGATGATTGCAGAAAGTCAGAGCGAATAAAGGTGTATGTGTTGCAAGAGGGGGTGGGGGAGGGAAGATATGAATCTTAGGGGACTGGTTAGTTGAGTGCGTTTAAGGTGTGGTACAGCTAGGGAACAGGGTTAAACACCTGAGGCCAACATGTGTCAACATTTGTCACCAGAATCACACATCCACTGAGCTGCTGCTATGCGTGGTATTCTCTACAAGGGTTTACAATTTTTTCTTACCTCACCTTTCAGCTCATTCTACCTTTTGTATACCAAACCAAAGAAAACAATAACTGCCATAACTGCTTTTTTTTCTAACTGTAATAATAACTACTAAATAACTGTACAGCTGGGGCCAATGAGGGCACATAAAACCGAAAATAAGCTTTGTGCATGTTGTGGCAAGACTTGAGAAATTCCAGTCCACAAACTTATTGTGACTTGTCACCACGACAAGGACTAATTTTTTTTTACATTTTTTAATTTATTTATTTTTTGCCAGTGTCTTTGGTTAAATACATGTATAATCATTTATACAGACAATCATTAAATACATATGATCATTTAATTAATTTGTGAAAGTAATAGATTATTTCTAAAATAATTCCATAGTGTTAAAATGATGTGAAGGATTAGGTCAATCCGGTCTAAGCAGTTTAAGGTTTACACAAGTTCATAGGTGTGGAGTCTAAATTCCCTTACAACTGCAGCCCTTATAGGGCAGTCTTTGTTAAAGGGGGAGGAGACGCTGTCATACATGCGGTTATTACTATTACTGCTCTCCATTTGGCAATGTTACACCTGTATACTTAGCAATATTGTCCGATATGCATCTTTGGCTTATTTATATAGGAAATGCTGGAGTTGCAGATATCACATTTGCTTTAAGACAATCGGCAATATTAATCTGTGCAAAATAATTTGATTAAAGCATGAGATGCAAGCTTGAGAGCAAGCAATTGATTGAGTGTTCTTGAGACAATTTAAACCAATATTTTCTTTTTGTTGTATTATAAATGTTCCTATCATTTGAATTTCGGTCTCTTTGATTTTTTTGTTCTTTTCTGCTCATTCTGTGTAACATTTTTATCTGTTGCTGAATTAGCCAAGTCTCTCTAAAATAAAGTTTCTAAAAATGCTGAAAATTTTACATTTTTAGTTTTAAGTTAAACTTTTCTTTTCTGTGCACAACCCCTCTTGTTGTCTCAGAATGGAAGTGCAATCAAGGATCACATTCAAACTGGCAACTTCGAAGTAAAATGCAGAACAGCAGAAATGTGAAAGCTCAAAGAAAGTTGCTTTGTTATCATGCATCAATTTTCTTTTTTTTCTCTTTTTTTTCTATAAACAAGTCAAGGGGTGCAATCCTGATCTCTTCATTTCTATTCTGCATTTTTACTGACTGTCAAGCAGCCCCTTTTTGCAACACGGACATAAGCTATTTTCTGTGAATGTACAAGACTTCCAATTCATTAGCCGCTACAGGTACTAGAATAATAACAAAGTGCCACCATAAATGGTAAAACCATTTGTGATACAAACCAGTGTCTTTATGATTATAGCAATGAGTGAAAACAACTAAATAACAAAATACCAATTTGGAATTTAAAGCAGCATAAGAAACTGTTTTTGTACATGTAAAATAACTGGAAGCGAATGTTACTGGAAGCTTTGTACAAAGTTACAAATGGCTGCACTCTTACGTTAAAAATGGTAGATAAATAACATTGTATCCAGATCAATTTTCTACATATTGGAACAAAGTGTCTATTACTATTGCACCAGTGTTTAGCCTCCTAATGTCTTAAAAATTCAATGTCAAAAACTGATGGGTTGCTGCATTCACTGTTTTTTTAATATAGGCCTCAATAGAAATCAGAAAAGCACACAAAAGTTGTTTCTTGTACTTTCTGACTGTGCTCACAGTGACAGACATTTAGTCATTTTTAGCTATAAGGAACAAAATTCTGTAGGAAAGATTATAGGAGTTTGTTGTTGGGCTGTAGAAATATACTACATATTTAATACAATGAATTGTAATTTAATTTAATCTGCCACACCTCAGCAACAGATACTAAACTAGATATGCTCATGGAGCCCAGGGGAGGGGGTGGAGGCCAACCTATAAAAATCTGATCCTGGGCCCTGTGCACAACACAATCCATCTGCTCTTCTGTCATTCAAAAACATCCTCCTCTTTTTTGTCTGCAGACTTATCCATCACTTGCACACTTCCCTCTGTAGCTACGAGTTTCTTCCCTGTCTCACTGGTGATGATGGTGGTCTTTGTGCTTTTGGTGATGGTGGCAGTGCTGCTGCTAGTGCTGACATCCTTTGCAGTCACAGCTTTCTGCTTAACGAGGCCTGTTTTCTGAACATCTTTCCCAGAACTCTGTGATGAGACACTTGCAAGGTGGCTGCTTTTAAGATCGTAGTTCAAGGCTAAGAAAAAGGATATCAGAGCACTGTCACAAAAGCTGCACCTTACATATACGCATAGCTGGTGTAAAATATTTCAAAAAGCATTTATAAAAAGAGATGCTTTATGTGAATAAAGTAACTCACAGTGTGGTTTAGAGACGGAGAGATTCTGGAATGAACCATACAGTCTGTGAAAGAACACAGAATAAGTACATGACAGCCATAGGAATCCATTGTGATTCCCTCTTCTTAAAGTGTTATAGTTTCAACAAGCACTAAAGCTGCACCCACCTGCTCTCTTCTCCTTCCAGAAGTTTCCTATAGGTGGCGATCTCAATGTCCAGAGCCAGTTTGATGTTCATCAATGACTGGTACCTGCGCACCTGACGAGCCATATCATGTTTAGCTCTCAGAAGAGCTGCTTCCAACTCCTGCAGACGCAGTTTTGCATCTTTCACAGCTAGTTCACCTCGTTCTTCTGCCTCTTTGATCTGCACCTTGTGGTTTGAATGCTAAAATGAAAGGAGACAAAAGATTTCATCCTTCCCACACTCTGACATATAACTTAAGATCAACTGGGATTAAGTGAGATCATCTCAGATCAACTCACATATAATACACTTTACCTAGATTTACTGAAAGAATGCTTGCTTTGTTCTTGTCAAATGTCACCAAAAATAATCATGCTCTAAGTATGCTGTGCATTGTTCACTGACATTTTGACACATTATTCTTTTTTGTTTTTGACAGTTGACTCTGAATAGTCAAATTAAGTCACCTTTATCTATATAGCACTTTATACAATAGATTGTTTAAAAGCAGCTTTACAGTAATAAAAAGGAAAATAACAGAATCAGTGATGTAGGCTTCAAATATGAGACAAATTCAAATTCTGCTGTAAAGCAACTTTAAAAAGACAACAGTGTCATTATTCAGCTCAAGTCAGTTCAGTGTTGATCAGTTCAGTTCAATAACCGTTCATTAAAGTTAATTAATTATGAGTAATTATGAGAAATGAGTTCAATTCAGTTATAAAGCAGCTCCACAGAAAACAACCGTGTGAAATAGAATTCTTACCTGTCCCTTAACAAGTTCCATCTCAGAGTGTATACGTGCAATTCTTCAATTGTACTCGGCGATATCAGCCTTCGCGTTTTTCAGGTCATCCCCATGTTTGTTGACCATCAGCTGCATTTCTTCATACTAACATTATACAGCACACATGAACATTCACATACAGACACATACACATAAACTCATATTTACAATTAATTTGAGCATCTTTAGAAAAGCTCAAATATTGCAATGCAAGAAAATAATCATGTTTAAAAATGTATGATTTGTGACATGCACACACACACACACACACAATGGAAGAAAGTTAAGTGACCTTCTGTTTGTACCAGCTCTCTGCTTCAGCACGGTTGCGGTTGGCAATCTCCTCATACTGAGCACGAACTTCAGCCACAATGGTGTCCATGTTCAGATTTCTGCTGTTGTCCATCTCTACAACAACTGATGTGTCCTTTATCTGTGTCTGGAGCTCACGGAGCTCCTGTACACATGGAACAAAAATTACAGAGACCTGTCATTCAGAATCCTGTTCATGCCTCTATTCACCACTGTTTTTTAAGGTTTTTTATGCTTACACACCATAAGAGTTATAAGCTCTTAAGACTTATGTTTTACTATCAGTTAACACAATAAATTCTATCTGTAACGTGTATTACATGACTGTACTAAAAGATTTATTTGAAATGTGAAGGGAGTGAATGGTACCGCCTCATAAATCTGCCAAAGGAAGTTAATCTCATCTGTTAGGCTGTCCAATTTACATTCCAGCTCCACTTTATTCAGATACGAACCATCAGCGTCCTAACATGGGAACAGTGCAAAATATATTTCTAATAATGTAATTATAATACGTTTTTAAAAGTGCTTGATCTGTGTGTGCTTTTACATTATGTGCTGACCTTTTTAAGGAGCACAAATTCGTTGTCAGAGTCATTCCGTTTGTTAATTTCATCTTCATACCTGAGGAGGAATGTACAAAGTTTGTTGGAATGTGTGTGTGGAACGTCCTTAAACACTTTAGAGTACAAACGTGCAAGATTTAAGACACTGTGCAGACATTTACAATGATCTTACATGCTCTTGAAGTCTTCTACCAGGCTGGTCATGTCCTGCAGGCCAGACTCCAGACGCACTTTCTCATTACCTAGGCCATCTAACTGTCTGCGCAGGTTAGCAGTGTAGGTCTCAAACATTATATCAATGCTGGATCGGTGGCTAGTCTATTCCTGCAGGAGAGACCACTTAGTCTCCAGCATCTTGTTCTGCTGTTCCAGGAAGCGCACCTGGGGAAAGACAAGAAGAGAGTGAAAAAAGAAAGCAACATTTTCTTATGATATACATACATGTGTATAGATGGTTGTCAGATTACATGCACATTAACTTTTTTCATGTCTTTTCACATTTTTGAATAAAATTTAGATGCCATATTGAATGTAACATAGATGAAAACAAGGCTGTGAGAAACCAACGATCAACACCATCAGAATGGTATGAATTGTATAAAGGTTCTAATTCACATCTAATTTTCTCATCCCACAACTTTAAAAATTAGTTTATGGAGTTTTTGACTTCTAAAAGTTTTTTTGGAAAGATGTTTGCCAGCTGAATAATTGCAATGTTGTTTAATAACAGTAATAATCTACTGAACACACTGCATTTTTTTTCCCCTCAGCATTGTTTTCATTCCTGTCAAAAATTAAATATTGTTTCCACTCTGACTAAGGTTTATATAGATATAATCCTAGATACCAATATTAAAAATAATAATTCTATTATTTCAATAAAATTACATTTTGTAATTTATTGAAATCTTCTAATTAATATTATTTTGTTGCAGTTCACTTAAACAGTCCCGCACTGTCAAAAAAAAAATAATAATAATAATTCAAAGTTGTAAATAAAACAAACATCATTGAAGTACATTTTACAAGAAAATACTTTTTCAGTTTTAATTCAGTGTTACTTGTTTCTTTGTAATTGTTTGTGAAATTTACTTGCAATTTCTGAGTGAAAATTGTTTCTACACATATTTATTCCAGTGCAGTTTTACTAATTAATATTTAAATGCATATTAATGTGCAAAATTCTCTCCGTGCTTTATTGAACAGATTATGTGAGTTCAAAGATAGCTGTGTGTGTGCTCGGATAGGTGTTTCTATAAAAAAAAAAAAGTATGTATAAAGGAGTGGCCGTTGCGCCTGATAGTAAACTGATATTGCCTAAAAGCAACAAAGGTGTGTTTATGACAGAGATTGGACATTGTCCCTTCGGGTTAGTCAGTCAAGTCGGGGTCTTGATAAAATATGACACTGATAAAACTGGGCCTTCTGTTATCACAATCACTCCCACCAGCATACGAACCACACTCACAGGTCCAAACACAATACATTTGATTAGATGTGAAAACATAAAGGGTCTACACAAAAGGTTCAAATGAAGACAAGATGAAGAAGGAGATAACTTACTTTGTCAATGAATGAAGCAAAGCGGTTGTTGAGTGTCTTGATTTCCTCTTTCTCCTGAGTCCTGATGGCCTGGATGTTCGGGTCAATCTCCAAGTTCAGAGGTGCCAGAAGACTTTCATTTACCTGTACAGCTGTAATTGGAGGGCATATGACTGGACTGGAGCCCCAACCTTCTCTCGAAACCATCCCTGAATGGGTGAGGGGGGTCCGCCTGCTGCTGCTCACACTTACAGAGGAGTGACTGCTGAAAGACTTCACAGTTTTCTTGGTGTTCAGCATCTCTGGAAACACAGCCGTCAGAATTGAGAGAAGACAAAGAGTTGAGGGGTTGGAAACTCAAAAGTGGTGGGGTGACAGACGTTCCCTCAAACTCTTATATCGAGTACAGGGAGTGGCTCAAGGCCAGCTTATTGGTCAAGAAACAATTTTCAAGATATGCACGCAGAGTTATGGGGTTGAATGTCGAGAGGACGTATAATCATACTGTTATACATTAACAGCTTCACTTCAAACCCTGAGCAAAGGGGAAATTCTTATAATACTCCAAGTCGTACAGTACATAATTACTTTTATGTTCAAATCTGAACAACATGAAGCAAATCTAGTTTTACTTTACATCCTCAATTGACATGAGTGCACTGCAACAGCAGATCCAGGCTCAGCAAATCAGAGAAAACTAATTAAAGACCAGCCAAAATATTAAGAATCATTATAATCCCACAAAAGTGTGCATAACCACTGTATGAGTGTTCGTGTATATTCTGCAACTTCTATAGTTCTATAGCCACCCATTAATTAACTGTTGACTTGAGCCGGTCCCCAAAACTACAGTAAATGCAAAAACAATTACCCTTTAAACTCATTACATGGACAACTCCTTTGATTTCCCCTTGTAGCCTCCTCCATACAGACACTTCATTGGTTGATCATATATTGTAATTTCTGGAGGCAAAAGGTATTGTGGGCTGATCTGACCAACTTGAACATTGTTGTAAAGATAACAATCCAAGACTTAACTACTTACGTATTGCTGAATTTCAGTCATCTGAGTTTCAGTCATCCTATTGCACCCCACTCTTTCAATGACCTCCACGCCATAGTGCACTACAAAATAAGTATACACTACATTGATTAAAATATCTGAATTATTAACATCATAGTTAAACAAACAACAATTTAAGAGGAATGTGAACCTAAAAAAAATGTTAAAAGTTTTTTGTTTTTGTTTTTGGAAAATTCCGTACAGATTTGTAATTTAATTCATTTAAATTAAGTATTACAGAATGACATTTACATTCCTAATAACATTGTATGAATATGTCCTTTTGAACCTACAGAAAGTCATGGCCTAATGGTTAGAGAGTCTAACTTGTCATCCAATGGTTGTGGGTTTGAGTCTCAGGTCTGGCAGGAATTGTCAGTGGGGGGAGTGAATAACCAGTGCTCTCTTCCACCTTCAATACCATGACTGAGATGAGACCCTTGAGCAAACCCCCAACTGCTCCCTGGGTGCTGCAGCACATGGCTGCCCACTGCTCAGGGTGTGTGTGTGTTCACTACTGTGTGTGTGCACTTGAATGGGTTAAATGCAGAGCACAAATTCCAAATATGGGTCACCATACTTCACTTTCACTTTCAAAATTAATTTAGATCAGTTTTACCCCCTGGGTAACAGCACCTTTAAATTAAATTTGGCAGCTTCCCCAAGTTATGGCAAACACATTTAAGGCAACATTTGTTATTTATATTCATTATTTAGGTGTGTCATATTCATGCCAAGAGTGGTTTATAGGTGACAGATTTGTGTACTTCTGTCATAAAAACATCCTGGCATCTTTTGTTCCCCTTTTTCACTGTGTACAAATTTCAGTTCTCCTGTGCTAACAAAAATTAATGCAGACTAAAGACAGTTGATTAGAGTGTTTTTTTTGTTGTTGTTTTTTTTTACATTTATTTATTTTTAACTGTCTTTTCTTTTGCAGAGCTAAGACTGACAGCATTGGTACAAGTGGCTTGTCATGACATAAGAAACTTGTCTACTTGCATTGTAGACAGACAGACGTGGTGCTCGTTTGTAGTGAAGATTAGATATAAAAGTGCAATGACTGTTACTTCAGTTATTTTACTAGTGGATTCTCTCCTCTGGTCAGACAGACTCTGAAGAAGAATTCAAGCTGAACTTAGCAAACATCCTTTGTTCACGTTTACATACAGTATGTGATAAGACATTACAGTCTAGACATACAATAAACAAAATGGGAAAGAAATATTGCAATTTAACAGGAATATTGCAAGTTACTGACAGTATTGCAATTACAAAGCATAATTTTTTACAAAACTGAAAAAAGAAAAAAATCACAGCATAAATTTAAAATATGTTTGAGGTGGAAGACTGAATTTAAAACAGATTTTGAATTTTAAATACAGAGGAGCCGGATCCAGCTTGTCCTGTTACTAATCTTCCAGCAAGGACTAACCGTTTGTTACGTTAAACTTACAAACTCTGGGCTTTTGTATTAACCTACCAAAATCCTCAAATCGCCATTATTGCTTAATATAGCATAACAAGTGAACAAAGCATGATCCACCTAGTCCTTGCTAGATGCCATAACTACACCATCTTGGTCTATTAATGCCCACTTAAAAGTAGCTGTGTATTTTGCAATAAATAAATAATAAATAAATAAAACTGCAGGGCCACAACAATCTGTAAGGAAACCTGTTCTCTCAGAATAAAGGTACAAAGCTGTCACTGGGGTGGTACCCTAAGGTTCAAAAGTATCTTTGTAATATTAAGCATCACAACTGTTTTCAACAAATTCTCTCCCTGGAATTAAAGATTAAACAAGATAACTCAAAAATCAACAAACAAAGTACAACACAACTGCATATGTTCTCTGGAAGGTGCCATGCTAAAAGAGTAAATGTCTAATGTGTCAGACCATTATAGTCACCTCTCAACAAATAGACACATAGCCAGTTAAACTAATAAATGAATAAATCATAACAAGGACAAATCACCACCTTGGAATTATAAGGTTCTTTGCATTCCAAAGTTTTTGCATTCCATACTTTGTATATAGAACCTTTTTGTTTTCTAAATAAAAAGTCCCAAAATGCGCACAACTTACAAAAAAAAACAAGAAAAAACAGAAGAGTCTGTAACAGAATAAGAATATGTTAATAACTCAATTTTGACAAAAATGTCAGACAGAACCTTATAATTCAAAGGTGACAAAATGGGAGGAGTCAGAAGAGAGCTTAATTATTGATAAGTACAATGATTTATCAATAATATATTAATTATTGATTAATAAAATAAGTATATTAATAATAGTTAGTAAGTTTATTCTACTCTAAATAAATAAATAAAAGGGGAGTGTCAAATTTAATAAAAAGGGAAAATTGACAAGAAACCCACAATTCTTAGAAGGCTTTCTTCCACTTCATATTCATTCTGATCAGTGACTCCTGGAATGCGCGCCGCTCACTTTCATTGGAGTTAGTGTGTAGTGTAACTGTAACATGACCACAAACAAGCCCAAACCAGCAGCTGGTGACCTGATGTTAAAAGGCTTGAGGCATAATTTTTGAAGAGTATAATTCTTGGAATTCAACAGAGTGCACACTGCCTGTATTCCAAGGTTAGTTTCGTAAACGAAAACTAAGACGAAAACGACTGATCAAAAACCATTTTCGTAAACTGAAATAAAATAAAAATGTCTAAATAAATTAAAAACTAAAACGAAACAAAACTAACAACAGTTATTGAAAAAGTAACTGAAATACAATAATAATAATAATCAAAAAGAAATAATCGTTTTCGTAATCATTACGTTCTCACCCCGTGGCAGAAAAATATATGAGCTGTGGCTGTTTAGGGAAATATCTGTAAATGGCACATCGCAAACTAATTTTTTTCATGAATATGACAACCTGATGAAGGACGCGCTCAGTCATTCAGGAAGCGCCCCAGCTTCCAATGATCCAATCAATTCCCGAAGGACGAAATCAAGTCCCGCCCTCTCATTTCAGATGCCATTTCACTCGGATATACAGTACTTCACAGTAGAGAAGAAAAGACAATCGCAACTTCCGTTTCATGTCG
>NW_015552666.1:310884-333554 GCF_001515605.1 Sinocyclocheilus anshuiensis
TCATGTCGACTTTAAAGTCCGCGTGAACCGGAAGTTGCTGCCGACTTTATTTCAGTGTAGTGACGTATTTCCATCTGAAACGGAATATTGAATAGAGGGCATGGTTTTATGTTTGCGCTCCTCCTCTCTGTCGCTCACTCATATCAAACTAACGGTTGGAGGGGTGTGTTTAAAAGGATCTGTTTCGACCTCACTCTGACCGTCACTAACGGTCTAAATAGAATGATAACCTTCGTTCCGCCTTCTCTCGAGACCTTATGTAAACAAAGTCATGCCCATGACCCCGGAGGCGGAACTCCCGCACGTATAAAAGCGGGTTTTACTTCCGGCTCGTTCTCTTTACCTTTCTCGCCTTGAGAGACCTGGTACTGGTAAGAACGATCTAATTTATATTTCACCATTCAATTCTTCACCAGATGGGGCAGGTGCCTTGAGTCCCTGTGAATTGTGGTGTTTTTTCTCTGCTGAATTGCAGTTGGTAGAATTTACTATCACTGCATTATTGTTCATTAGGCTAGTTATATATACTAGCAGTTCAATTGGGATTATTCTGTTTTGTTTTTCAGAGTATTCATCAGTGGATATTGAATATACTTCATTAAAAAAATTTGGTGAGTATTGTATATTTTTTCATATCACTGTTCGCAGTTGTTGGGATTGATAAAGGCCTGCTAAGTACGTTCGCGTACTGGTGCGGGTCTTTGGATTCGTGTCAGCTTGATATATTTCACTGCTGTTCGCAGCCAGTGTGTTGTGTGTGGCTTACCTACTGCGCCAGGAGTATTATGGCTTCTCAGTGCTGCAGGTTTTGTCGCTCAGCAATGGACCCTCGTGATGGGCATAGGGAATGTCCTTCATGCTTGGGGGTTGCTCATTTGAAAGAGGATGTGGATAATCCCTGCACTGCAGCTTGTGATCTACCTAGAGATGAACGAATTCGTCGCGCTAATAGGGCATGCAGCTCTGCTCCTGAGCGTGGTAGGGTGAGGGAACGTTCATCGGACAGGCATGGTCATAAGTGCCCACGCAAACACTCATGTGACTATCATGACTCCACACACAAATCAAGCCGAGAGTTTGTGGCTGAGGCAACTAAATGTCCAACGCCAGCTCCGACAACAGAAGGTGGTAACACTGATACTCATCTGCAGATCCTAGCAGCTATTCAGAGTTTATCACGGAGAATGGATCAGTTTGAAGCTAATCGGTCCTCCTCATCTCTACCTCCCGGTAAGGAGGACGTTCCAACGGATGGGCAACAGTCCCATCCTGGGGAAGGCGCAAAGGATGCTGGTGTGTTATCACTTCTGGCTCCCCACTGTCTCTTTGATGATACACAACAGTCGGGAGAAGGGAGCCAATGTGAAGGAACTCATTCAGACTCTGCAGAAGTTGATGATGAATCAACAATGAAAGAGGAGTTTCCTTCAAATACCCTTATTACTAAGGTATTTAGTGCAGCCAAGATCGTTGGCCTGCAGTCTACATTGCCTGATCCTGCTCCTGTTGGGGGTGTAAGGGAAGGCATATCTCAGAACAGTTCTGCACCTTGTATTCCAGTGGCAGACGACTACACGTCTATGTTGAGAACAGCTTGGAAGAAACCGTCTCAAAAGCCTCAATTTAATGCAGGCTGTAGACGGTTGGCCAATGCCCGTTATCCTACAGAAGCTTGATTGGGGGACATGCCGCCAGTAGAACGAGTGATCGCTGCATGGACTGCCTTAGGCCCCGTCCGTGCTTCCAATAACCCTCGTTGTCCCAGGAAGGAGTGTGCCAAAACTGACCGTCTGGTTTCACGGTCCTTTAATGCTGCTGCACGTGCAGCCCGTACAGGCAATGCTTTGGCTATCCTGCTAGCAGCTTTGCGAAAAACAATAAGCGCGGATGACCAAGATTCTAGGAACCTTGTTGATTCAGCTTTGGCTGCCCACTCTCAACTGACACATGATGTGGGGGAGGTAATGTCTTCGGCTATTTTATGTCGTAGACAAATATGGCTGGCACAAACCACTTTGCCTGACGCCATAAGAGGTGAGCTAATGAATTTGCCAGTGATGCCTGGTCAGGTCTTTCATTCAGACTCTCAAGAAGTGCTGGATAGGGCAGAGCGCTCTATCACAATGAGGGAAACTGTTCAGCGAGCCTGTCATAAACCTCCCACAGCCTCCAGGCAGAAGTATAAAGAATCCCAGGGGATGCAACAACCTGCTTGGTCTAGGCGCACGGGTAGTAATCCAGCTGTTGTTCAAGGGCAGAGCTTTCGTGCCCAAGGGCGGAATCCTCCCACATATTCCCAGAGGAAATCTCAGCCCGGGGGGGAAAACAACAGGGAAGTTCACGGAGGTATGCAGGCAGAGACGTACCTGCATAGGGATCAGGGGCCAGCCGTCGACTGTTCCTCCCAACTTTTGCGGGCCAGTTGGGAAAAAATTGTCTCAGACTCGTGGGTTTTATCCACCATAGCTCACGGGTACAGACTGCAATTTCGACGACGCCATCCACCCTTTTCAAATGTCCGAATGACTGTTGTCAGGGACCCACTACTGAACTCCATACTGGTAGAAGAGATAGAAAATCTCTTACAAAAAGGAGCCATTACAAAAGTGCCCTTCAACGCACAGCAGACTGGATTTTATTCAACTTATTTCATAGTGCCAAAAAAAGACAGCGGTCATCGTCCCGTTCTAGACCTCAAGGGACTCAACCAATACTTGAAAGTTCTTCCATTCAAAATGATCCATACAAGGATTGTAATGCAGTCCATAAGTGCAGGAGAATGGTTCACATCTCTGGATCTAAAAGATGCCTATTTTCATGTTCCAATTTGCCCAGAGCACAGGCCCTTCCTCCGCTTTGCTTTTCAAGGCCAAGCCTTTCAGTTCAGGGTTCTACCATTCGGCCTGTCATTAGCACCAAGAATCTTCACTCGGGTGGTTGCAGCCGCCCTAGCTCCCCTTCAGTTACGCGGGATCAAGATCCTGCCATATCTGGACGATTGGCTAATTTGTGCTCATTCTTGAGAGCAGGTGATTCGGAACACAGAAGAAGTTCTAGGCCATATTCAGTTCCTGGGGTTCACTGTGAATTGGAAGAAGAGCAGTCTCCAGCCCAAGCAGCAGGTGGATTTCCTGGGTCTACAATTCAATTCCTTGACAATGGAGGTATGTCTTACTCCTCGGAGAATAGACAGTAGAGTTGGGTCCGAGTCCACCTTTGTCGAGTACGAGTCAAGACCAAGTTACGCCCTATACAACGGTGGTTCAACTGTTTTCGTCTTCATCTGAGAGAGGACCGGAGGAAGAAGCTGTGTGTTTCACAGGCCTGCATGTGAGCCTTACTTCCCTGGAGGAACAGGCGTTTCCTTCGCAGGGGAGCCCCATTGGGCAATATTCCCCACAGGAGATCAGTGATCACAACCGATGCATCACTGACAGGTTGGGGAGCCGTTTGGGAGGGCAGGTCAGTGAGCGGCAAGTGGGAACCCCCTTGGTCATCAGAGCACATAAATGTGGGAGGGCAGATCAGTGAGCGGCAAGTGGGAACCCCCTTAGTCATCAGAGCACATAAATGTGCTAGAACTGAGGGCTGTTTATCTTGCTCTGGAAGCCCTATTTCCGATTATTTGCTACAAACATATGCTGATAAGAACGGACAGTACCTCTGCAATTTACCACATAAATCACCAAGGAGGGACGAGATCGCTAAGATGCCTTCAGGTGGCAACAGATCTATTAACATGGGCATGTCCACGGCTGTCCTCGCTAAGAGCAATCCACATTCCGGGTACAGCGAACAGAGCAGCCGACATTCTGTCCAGGACGGGGCCTCTCCCAGGGGAGTGGCGGCTACATACAGAGGTGATAGCCCAAGTTTGGGCTCAATATGGGACAGCCCAGGTAGATTTTTTTGCATCCACGGAAACAACCCATTGCCCGAGTTGGTACTCTCTCAAAGTGCAGGACGGCAGTTTGGGCCTGGATGCTCTGTCACAAGAATGGCCGACAGACTTATTGTACGCTTTTCCCCCCTTTCCCCTAATACCTCAAGTTCTTCGAAGGATCAGGGAAGGTTGCCACATGATTTTTCTAGTTGCTCCACGTTGGCCAGGAAGGCCATGGTTTTCAGAGATGATACAGCTGATTCGGGGTCAACCGTGGCAGCTACCATCATGGGCGGATCTCCTGTCACAAGTGGGTGGCCAAATTTGCCATCAGAACTCAATGGCTCTGCGCTTGTGGGTGTGGTCCCTGCAGAGCCCGTCCCTCAGCAGCTAGATGTTGCTGTGTGGGAGAATCTAAACAATTCCAGAGCCCCATCTACTCGTGCTAACTATGCCATTAAATGGAGAATCTTTTCAGAATGGTGTTTGGGCACAAATGTTGATCCAATAACCTGTTCCGTGCCTCTTGTTCTTAGTGTTTTGCAAATTCAACTAGACCAAGGCAAAGCGGCTAGCACGATGAAGGTCTATGCCTCATCTATCTCTGCATTTCATGGACGGGTTGATGGCCAGCCAGTAGGCCGACATCCCTTGGTATGCCAGTTTCTGAAAGGGGTTTGTCGTCTCTGTCCAAATCGCACTCTGCGGGCACCAAGTTGGGACTTGCCTCTCGTATTAGACTCTCTCACGAAGCCCCCGTATAAACCATTGGCTAACACAGATCTTAAAGCTTTGTCTCTTAAGACAGCTTTCCTCTTGGCCATTTGCTCTGCAAAAAGGGTAGGAGAATTATGTGCTCTATCTGTTAGCGACGACTGTCTACGTTGGAAACCAGAGGGCACAGGGGTGTCACTTTGGCCAAACCCTGCCTTTTTACCAAAAGTAATTAATCCCCAGTTTAAGAATTAAATACTGGAGATAGCTCAGTTTCAACCTCCTTCACAGACGAAACAGGAAGGCTTGCTTTCCCTATGTCCAGTTAAGGGCATTACGTACTTATGTGAATGTTACTCAGCCTTTGAGAAAATCTCATTCCTCCTCGTGACCCTGTTGACACGAGTCATCCTATTTAGACCATTAGTGACGGTCAGAGTGAGGTCGAAACAGATTGTAAGTTATGACTATAACTATGAATCTGTGAGACTGAAGGATGACCGTCACTCATCCTTGTCGCTCGGAACTCTGGGGCGTTCAAAGTAAGAGAACGAGCCGGAAGTAAAACCCGCTTTTATACGTGCGGGAGTTCCGCCTCCGGGGTCATGGGCATGACTTTGATTACATAAGGTCTCGCGAGAAGGCGGAACGAAGGTTATCATTCTATTTAGGCCGTTAGTGATGGTCATCCTTCGGTCTCACAGATCCATAGTTATAGTCATAACTTACGATATTCTGCCCAAGCCGTCAAACTGACATCATCAGAGAAGGACTGCCATTGCAGAGCAGAAGCAAATGATCAGATTTTGATTAAAGATTACCAAAACAAACATTTTTTTTCAGCGGATTAACTTGCACGGATTAATTGTTCACATCAAGACTAGCAATGTGCGCTAGTAAAGTAAATAAAGTCAATTTTGATTTCATGCCGACTTTAAAGTAGAGTCCTGCACGAGTCCTGTTTGGTAAACCCACACACACAGTATACTTAACAGAACACCCGACCATACAGTTATCGGACAGCAGCACTAATTTAATTCTGTACCCCACCCATTTGACATAAAGAACGCGACCCGAACCGCACCCGTATTAAATCTGCTACATCAGGTATAGGCAAATTATTTATTTTCTCATGTACCACAAGAAATCAAACCAGCATTAGGCATTCTAAGTTAGTGCTTTGAAGAAAAATAGACCAGCAGCGCAACATGGTAATTAACAGAAAAAAAAGATGAGAACGCGCTTCCTTTCTATAAACAATACAAAACTTTTGCCTACATCTTGTGAACAATAATATGCCAGGCTATTTTGAACAAATGTGCATGAACAGCTTCATACACACACTTATAATTCTTCATAAATTAAAAGACCATATTCAGATATGAGCCTTTACTATTAAGTGCGGTTGTCTCTCCTTAAACTCTGCAGTGTGGTCAGAAAGCGAGCAAAGAGCGCTCCCTAAGCTGTCATTCACTTGAGCTGTAGCACGAATGGCTATAGGCAGGGCCGGCCTAAGCCTTTATGGGACCCTAAGCAGAATTTTATATAGGGGCCTCTTGGTGCCGCCAATATGACTGATTATTGTCAATGCTTGATTATTCGCACACTTTAAATCTAACACATCCATTATCAATTGTATTTGTTGTAGCTGTGTTGCTTACATCATAGATCAGCTAACGTGGTCATTAAGGTTGTTTAAATGACAAAACAAATTAATTTACACATATTTGACAATCAGAGAATAGGCTATATCATTGAAGACAGCTTCCTTTCAGCGGCTACTGAACTGAGTCTAAATAGTCTTGTCTGTTGGACCTGCAGTCCTCCTGTGCCTATTGATTCCTCGACCCGCAACGCAAATGACATTGTAAATAATATTCCACCCGTTTCATCAAATATATGAGGGGTACCCGTGGGGAGCTAACTGCATCTGGTTTAAAGTGCACTGCAAATGGTCAGGAATATGTGATGATCGATGCTTTAGAGCTTGAGAGGGAAATTTTTCCCACCTGTCATGCACATTACCACATATTGTAAGAAGTTTTATTAAAATAAAGGGGTTGAAAAAATGTTGAGGCTCCGCCATTATCATGGCCGGACTTACCATTGGGCTTGACTGGGCTGCAGCCCATGGGCCCCGCCTTGTAGGGGGCCCCGCTTTTGACCACTTACGTTTGTTTGATGTGTTCAGTTATGCCAGTCAGAAATTGTGTGGCAGGTCATTCTAGCCCCACGTTTGTTTTGCGGTGCGCACATATACTAGGCATTAGGGTAATAGCGTGTAAAAACAGAAAAGCAATCTTTGGCATTCATTTAGGCTATTCAGCAGTTTCTCTGTCAATAATTAATAAATAAATAAGTAAACATAAAAATACACAAATAAAGACATAAACAATACCAATACATATAAAATAATACAAATGTTTAAAAAACAGTCTGAGTTGTGCGACACTCAATCGCTGTTTACGGATACCATAGGAATGAATGAGAAGTGCCATAAGCTGTATCCCACCTGTTGCAAAACGTCAGTGGCTTCTCTTATAAAACAGCATTTTTTTTGGTGTAAACTCTAAAAATAGTTCAATACAAAAGTATTGCTTAGTGTAAAACATGTTGGAGATTAGCCGATAGGTTGTCGATTCATTAAATGACAAGCTGTTTCCTCTAAAAAGCTGTTTATTCAGCATAGTGAAGCCTCTCCTCCATTGACATCCATTCAATAAACGGCCTCTGGTCTCCTACTGGCAAAGCGGAAGTGTTAGCATTAGCCGTTATGCTTTTTTGGCTAAAGGTTGCAGGCTTGCCTTCTAGTGGCTTTGATTTTACTTTCTTCTTCTTCTTCTGGTGTTTTATGGTGGTTTGGCAAACCAGCGAAAAAAGGTGCATTACCGCCACCTACTGATCTGGAGTGTGGAGTGTGCATAGATTTGGAAGAAAGCAAGAGAGAGATCAAGCCAAATACATGCTGAAAATAATAATTTTACTGACATCTGGACGTAAGTCTACTGGACTATTCTCTCCGCAATCGCTGATGAAATCGGCCGTGTTTTCTCTGCATTAGCGCTGTTTTGCACTTACTGTTCGTTAATTCGTTTACTGGATCCTTGGACTTTCCAGGAGTTTACCGGTTTAAAATTATGTGATCACAAAAGCCTGCTTCTTTTCATTTTAAGATATTATTTTCATTATAAAGTACTGATTCAAATTAGTAATCAATAATTAATTATAATTCTACTACTCTGCGCCGCCTCCCCTGACTTGCTCTCGCGCCCCACACACTCCGCTTGCATCCGGCAACATGTCAGAAGTGCCGGTACGCACAAAAAAGTGCAAGTACTCTAAAGGCTAAAATATAGAAGTGCCTTACCGGCCCACTTCAAGCACGGCTTTTAAAGAAATATTATCAACTCCCAGCAATCCTAATTCTTGAATTAATTGAAATCTCTCACTTTCATATGCAGAACACTCAAAAAGAATATGCTTCACTGTTTCTAATTCTCCACATTTGTCACACTTTCCCGATTCATGCTTACCTGTTTTATGAAGACTATAGTTTAATGCTGAATGAATGAATTTCCAATTCTTAATCTTGAAATGATGACATCTTTCTTCCTATTTCCATATCATTTCCAACACACTCCTGAATCTGGAACAGATGTCTTCCTTTAGACTCACTATTCCATAACTTTTGCCATTTCTTACTTGCTTCAATTGATATCATTCTCTTGAATTCAGCTTTACTTAAAGCTAAATTAATTTCTATTTGTGGATGATTTAATGCTTTACCTCATTTCCATCCACACCCACATGTGCAGGCACCCAGAGGAATTTTATCACTATCCTTAACTGCCTTATTCTAAACAAACTTTGTAAAACTTTAAATACGAAGTCTTGTCGGGCTTCAGATTTACCACTTAGTAGGCTAGTGAGCACAGCCATTGAGTCAGTACATATCACAGTTTTGATTTTACTTTCTTTGCACGTTCGCTTTGTGAGCACTGGGTCAGTACTTCCGCCTACGTCACTCGTGACCTTTCCAACGTGATTATGTAATACAGCTAGTGCGTAATGCGAGCTAGTGCAAGACTAGCATTTGTTGTTAAAAAGTATATAATTTTTTATTTTTTTTAAGAAAATGACGGATCGTTTCGCTAGTTAAGGTCCCTATTCCTTGGCTGGGATCGTATAGAGCCCTTGAAGCTGCATTAAAACTGCAATTTGGACCTTCAGCCAGTTGGCCATCATTGAAGTCCATTATATGGAGAAAAAACCTGGAATGTTTTCCTCAAAAACCTTAATTTCTTTGTGACTGAAGAAAGAAAGACATGAACATCTTGGATGACAAGGGGGTGAGTAAATTATCAGGAAATTTTTTATATATTTTTATAATAACCATAAGATGTGTGAGAGAAGGGCTTAAAGAACAAAATAGTCAGCCGCCGTTTGACACCCCTGCACAACCTGAAGTTGCAACCCCTCCATTTTCCCATTGAAGAAAAAAGCACCCCAGATCATGATGGAGCCTCCTCCACTGTGCCGCGTAGAAAACATCTCCAGTGGGATCTCCTTGTCATGCCAGTAACGTTGGAAGCCATCAGGATCGTCCAGGTTACATTTCTTCTCGTCAGAGAATAAAACTTCCACCTTTCAATGTCCAATGTTTGGTGCTCCCTTGCAAATTCCCAAGTTTGTGCCGTGGGAGGAGACGTGGCCTTTGAAGACGCTTTCTGTTCTTTAAGCCCTTCTCTCGCAGATGCCGTCTTATGGTTTTTGGGCTGCAGTCAGCATCAGTAAGGGCCTTAATTTGGGTCGAGGCTCGTCCTGTGTCTTCACGGACAGCTCATCGGATCCTCCGGCTCAGTGCAGGTGAAACTTTTTTGTCCCATAACTCTCAGGATCTTTTAAGAAATGTAAAATGACTGTCTTATTGCGTCCAACCTCGGCAGCGATGGTGCATTGCGAGAGCCCTTGCTTGTGCAGCTCAACAATCCTGCCACGTTCAAAGACAGAAAGCCTTTTTGCCTTTGCCATCAGGAGATCATGACAGTGTGACTGCCTGAAGGACAATGACATGAAAGCCATATGTTTGCACAGATTTTAACTTTTTAAGGCTACTTTCTATTTTTTGTCTCTTGCTCCTCTTTCTTCTTTTGGCATTTTGAAGCAATACTTACAACCTGGTTACAATCCACCAGAGCGAAATGCGAATACTTGTAATGTTTCCCCCGGTCTTAAGATTTTGTTCAGGAGTGTATTGTATATTAATTGTACTATATATGAACCTCAAAGCATATTTAAATTTTTGCGTATTTTGTGTAACTCCATAATCATGTTCTAGTTTAGGGCATTTGTAGTGTATAGGTTTAGGGCCCAAACATAACCTCAAGTCCAGGGCCCCAGGGCCCCCCGGCCCCCTAAGTCATGTCCTGGCCAGTATTATTGAATTTCATTAGTCTCGGTTATGATATTAAAATATAACGATTTTAATGCAAAACTATAATATCTTGCTGCATTCCTGTAATTTAAAAAAAGTTATGGTGCCTTGCAGGCAAAAACAGGTGACTGTCGTTAAAACAGATCTTTAAGCAGGAGAATTGCACCACAACTGGTTTCCCTCTGGGGCACCAGGGGGTAAATCTATGACAGCGCTAATGAAAAACAATTAGCTCATGAGTGACAGCTATGTGAAAGCAGGCATAACATCTGTTTGCTTTTGGATAAATGTTTCACCGAATGAGAAAGCGTTCTTTATAAGTACAAGGTGCTGAAATGAAGGACAGAGTTGTTTTACATAAACAGTATAACTTAAACAGTACCTGTAATAATTCAGCCTAGCACATCCATGTATCACTATGCCACAGTGGGAACGGTTGCAAAACTGTGAATTACAGTAATAAAGATAAATTGAAAAAATTTCAAGTAATCTGAAAGAAAAAAAAAATGTAAAGTTGGATTGCTGCAACATAATTTCAACCAGCATTAGCAGAGAGAAATGTAGCGTAGAATGAATAGACAGTGGGCTCTGCAGACGAATATAAATGCTAAATGTTTTGAGCCAGTGAATTAAGAAAGAAAAACCGTCTGAGAGCTGAAACGTGCTAGTGGTAAACTAAATAAATTACATTATGAGTCTGTTCTGTGTTTCCAGTTTTGGCGGTTTTTAGCACTCCCTAGTGGCTGTGTTCGGAACTGCTTTATGTAACAGAACACTGACAGCAGAATGACATTTGAAAGACTTCTGGTTTAGACCAAGAAATTTGGCTGGTTAGCAAGGTCTAAGTAACTCTTGTACATAGATATTACACTATTCTGTGGGCAAAAAGCTTCTTTCCATAGACAGGAATTCAAAGTAACTAATCAAAAAATATTTTGCACTCAACGTAAGTATTTCATGAACCTGTAAATGCTAGTGAAGGGATTGGGACTTTGTGTACTCTTGTGGTGCTAATCAGTGTTGTCAGGACGTCATTTTCCTTCACCCAATTTGACCTTTTCTTACCAAATGAATCATGAAAATAATTTCTTAATCTGCTGCGAAAATCTTTGTGGCATGTCACATGTCACAGACACACCGTCTGTCGCACTAATCTGTCATAGCATACTTCACCCCAACCAATCATACATCTCACAGACTTTTATCTTTGCCTTAGTCTACAGCCTCACAAAACAAGATAACTCACGAAGTAAAAATCTCAATGACATATTATTATTGCACATAAAAGTCTTTATATCAACTACTATTTATTTTGAAATAAAAGATTCACTTTTAATTGCTTATGTATGATGTTTCTTAGTACACATTTGTCAATAGAGTCATACTACAGCATATTTCTTTACAGAGATAATGATTACACTATTACTAGTAAAAACAGTAACATTGTGAAACTTAAAATATTACAATAGAATGACTAGAGCCATTACTCCAGTCTTCAGTGTCACATGATCACAGTATGCTGATTGGGTACTCAAAACATCTCTTATCATTATATAAACATTGAAAACGGGGGTCTGTTCTTCGTACGTGGATTACTCAGTTAGCTGGATTTTATTGTTGACAATTTGACGATCCAGGATTGTTAAATTCTTCGAAGCTCATCCCGAAGTTGCTGTCATAGCAACAGGTCAGTTAGCTCAGGAGCAGGCTTATTTCACGTAAACAGGATTAGATTGTGTCATTTTAAGTGAAGGTACTGAACGTCTGTCTCAGCCACTGCTATTTTCATTACAAGAGCAGCATATGAACCAGCAAAAAAAAAAGACAATTATTTTGAAAATAATTAAAATGTTGTGTAATTGTTGCAGTCATACACACATTATGTAGGCTACAGTTTGTCTGAGTCGTGCATTAATTTCAGTGGTGGGCTTTTATGTAGGTGGCTTGATGCATTGCATGAGATCATCCAGATTCATCTGGAAATGGGTGCAACTCCAATAAAAATCCACTCTTTTTTTGAGTCTGTTAAAAAAAATGCTGTCAGATTTTCATTAATATAATGACAGTAAATCTGAGCATATTAGTTAAATAATAAGCCTACTATTTTAACTACTTTCACTGCATTCATGTAACTGAGAAATAGAAATAAAAAACTAGTTTAGGAGTGGGTGAGGTCACATGTTGTAAAGGGGGCAGGGTGGGGCAAATTCCTTCATTCTAGAGTGTGACTCACTGTCCCTTCATCTTCCTGCTTTTTTGGCACTCTTTTCCTCTCTAACTTTCTCTGCTTACTCTCTGCCAGCTATGTCTGCCAACTTTTCATTGGACTCTTCATTTGTAAACCATTAATCTGATGGCTTGTCTGTGCTCTGCAGACCTTATCAAACACAAGGCAGATCTTTATCCAGACATGTGACATCCACTAAGCTACTGACTGGAAATAATTCAGTAATGAAGTGAGAAGAGACTAAACAGGATTTCTTGTGATCAGCTTTCTATCCTCCTGATTTAAGTGATGTATCTCAGTATGACTGTTGTTGATGTGCACAGCGCAGTTTTGACTAACCACAGGAAAGGAAATGAAAATGCTGCTTAGAAACAGACTGGTACAACAAAACACACACATAAGGTTGCCATGTGTATGATTGAAACAAACACTGCTTTAAGGTCTTGAATGCTAGATGTACTTCTCTGCATCTATAGCAAAAGCTCTAGCTGGAGAGCATGCAGGAGACTTAAACCATGAAGAACAGAGAAGAAAAAAGAGGGTTTTGATCAAACCATGCACTTTTTTCCTGCAGGGTAGTTTGTAATTTGTATTCAGAGCTCCCGGAAATCATGGGACAGATGACTCATCCTGTAGAAAACCAAAGCTCTATGGATACCCCATCCAAACAAAGACACTGCAGATTGCACTCTTGACACAGAGAAAGCACTATAACCACCGACAAGAGCAAGTTAGCAAAGATTCTCATCCAAGTCAGAGAAATGTTCTACGAGAAATTAATTCAGCCTCTAAATAGGCAACCTGCTGCCTGTTACATCGTACGTATTTTAAATTGTGAATACAAGCATTTATTTTTAAAAAGTGAAACATTAATTGTTCCTTGATGCACGTTGACAGTTTGTAACAAGTTACAAACACTGCAAGTATTTAAAAAATGGACAATTTAAAAAAAAAACTGCTGAGAACATTGAATTCAAGAAAACAGATGTTTGGATAAGCATGTTAAGAAAAGAAAGAAAGAAAGAAAGAAAGATCAGCTTTCAAAAATGCTTTGTGCATGTATACTCCTCAGGTTTCTTTTACCTCCTGGGTGTGTTAAGCTTCTGGGTGTCCTGTTCTTTGGATCACAGGTATTTCAAAGCAACATCTTTATCATAACAATTAGCTATGTGTTATTGTTTTGTTTGTTTTTTCTTGCCAATCTCGGATTTCAAAACCTGTGATATTAGAGCTGGGTTCACACTGTACAGTTTTTACAGTCCTTTATAATTGTTGCTTGTTCAATATGATCTCAGTGAGCGCTTGCACAAAATCAATATTACACATCACAGCCAAGACTATGGTTTTTCATAGGTTTTCCAGGTTTTGTGCTACAACAAGAGAAATCATCAAGAGAATTTGGTCTTAGCAAAATTGTTACCAAAAAGTATACATTTTAAACCCTAGAGAGGTAGAGATTCACACTGTTCCCTTTTTACTGAACTCCAACCATTAAGACATTATCTTGAGCTTTTGCATTTATCACCTTGTTCTTTATACAACTCCCAAATGTATTCTGTGTTAGTGTTGAGCCTTTATCAAAGTTTTTTTTAAACACATATTTGGACAGTTATATAATTTTGAGCAAGACCTTAAAAGGTCAAAAGCAAGTGAGACTATTTGTAGCGCTGCAGTTTGCAGAAACATCCCAGTGAATAAGTTTAGATGCCTTAAAGTTAAGCCAAAATGTAAAATTCTCATGTTCCAAAGTTGTATGACTTCCTTTTATTTGTGGAACATGAAGATATTTAAAAAAAAAAAAAAAAAAAAAGTAAATTATGGTATTTGGGGGTGAACTATCCCTTTAAGGATCTAAACTTAAAAAAAAAAAAGTTTAACTCTAGTTCACATGTGGTCTTGGGAAAATGCAGACAATGCTGTCCCAAAGGTGCATGATCAAAATCATAAACCATTGTTTTCTCTCTCAGCCCCTGTTTTTCTTAGTTAGACTTGTTATTTAAGCATTGTGGGACTGAAAGCACATAATGAGCCTGAGTTCAGGGCTGTATCTCGTTGCAGTACATATATGTGGCCAGATGAGCTCAGAGATTGGGTTTGGATGGAGGGAAGCAGAGGGGTGAAATTGAGGCAGAAAAGGGAGAAAGGATGTGGGAAGGGCGTCAGAGATCACCGAAAAAAGTAAGGGAAAAAACAGACCATGTGGGCAGGGTTGTAGCTGGTCAGTGTGCATGTGTCTGTGAGTCAGAGAGAGAAAAGGAGGAACAGAAAGAGTTTGGTGGGGGTATAAAAGCCTCGCAGTTCTCTTCCTGTTGCTCTCAACGACTTGCGTCCCTCAGCATACGTTCATTTTCTCGTGCAGCCAGTAACTTCCTTCCTCCACCACCATGAGCTTCTACGCACCTCAGGCCTCTCACGTCTCCTTCACCCGATCTGTGCCGGTGCACCGTGCCGCTAGTACGTATGGCGGGGCAGGTGGACAGGGCACCAGGATCTCATCTGTCTCTTCCATGTCTCTCCGTTCTACTCCTAGAAGTGGGGGCATTTCTTCTTCCACAGCCTTCAACGTGAGCTCAGCCGGCATGGGTGCTGGTGCAGCAGGGTCCCTCAGGGCGAGCACTGCCTCCACAGGGCACATCCTAGGCAACGAGAAAGGCCAGATGCAGAATTTGAACGACCGTTTGGCCACATACCTGGAAACGGTACGCCGGCTAGAGCAGGAGAACAGCAAACTGGAGATCCAGATCAGAGGGGCCCTGGAGAAAGGTGGACCAGAAACACGTGACTACAGCAAGTACAATGCAATCCTGGATGACCTGAGGAGGAAGGTGAGAGACATTGCTGGGTTTATATGCTTTGTCTGAGCAAACTGCAAAAGGAAGCATTTGAGAGTTTGTGAGAGCAGCCAGTTATTTATCTTAGGAAGAGGAGGAGATACCAGATGTTTTGAATTACAGCAATCAAGTTGAAATGAAGTAGCAAAACCTAGAATTAAAGTAAAGGTTTTGCACAAGCAGAAAACAGCCATTTTATGTATTAATTTCAACAGAACACAAAGAATAGTTTATACTTATAATGTAGTGTACTGAGGAAAAGAGTGCAAAGATATTTTACATGCCAATTTATGGTATGTAAAATGTATAATATAATATAATATAATATAATACATAAACTTGAATAAATCCAATTTACAATATAAAAGCACACTTTTAGGTTAACAATTTTTTTTCCCAGTTTCTGTTGCGGATGTTAAACTCATGAAAACTTTTTTGGTTTCTTTGTCACCAAAACCTGAGCCTGTTTAAGTCTAAAGAATGTCTTGAGAACATATTTAAAAAAAAAAAAAACGTTTCTGTAGTGTTTATGAGAACCCTTCAGTGTAATAAAAGTGCATGATCAGATTTCCGTACATCTCAATGGAGGGTGTGGCACACGCCCTGGTCTCTCTCTCCTTTCTTTTGTGCTTGTTCTGCTTTTCTCTATATGCATTCTGGTTACAACTGAGGAAATTCCTCAAAACCCTCCACATTTGGTTTTAAAATCTGTGCAACCATGACAATGGTCAACACAAATATAACATTCATAAGCATTTCTAAAGCATTAGAAGAATGTTTGATGGACTTCCTACAGTCTCTGACTAGAGTCATAATGCAAAACAGATGTGGGATAAGCAATTGCACACACGCTCAAGCACCCACAAAGCCACAACGGCACTCTCTCGCACACAACAAGAATGCAAAAGAAGAACTCCATCATTTATAACAGATGTGGCTGAGTCATTACATAACATTTATAGTTCCAAAATGTCTAATCTTTGCTTTAATTACATTTTTTTCAATTCAATTCAACAAAATTCCAGTTGTAAAACTGCAAAAGCAGAAAACTGAGCTAATAAAAAAAGGCTCTAAATTAAAAAGAATGCTAACTATATTTTTTATTTAGGAAAATTAAGACATAGTTTTAATACAAATATTATGAAATTTCAGACAGCTAGGTCTGATAAGCAGAAGCGCATGATAATATGTACCAGCTTCCGCTTTCACCCGTGCAGGATGTGGCACATAGACAAATTTAGTATGAGTATTGTTTGATTATTCCTTAAATTCAAATGTTCTGCACTATGCACATACTAGATATTACACAGATATTACATATATATATATATATATATACACACAGATATGCACAAATTCTCTCACATACAGTACATCAAATATAGCAATAATAAATAAATAAATCCAAAAAATACAGTCAAATCCAAGTTTGACTGAAAAACAACTCTGTCTTTTGTCTCATATTTTATAGTCCTGCTCAGTCAGACCTTTTCATGCACCAGTTTCATAAAGAAAGTTAATACAAAGTATAATTCAATATCTGATTCCAGGTCATTAGTTGATTAGGTAAGAACTCATACGTCTGAACCTCATTCCAAGAATGCTGTAATTAAAACCATCCGAGAAATCTTATCTTTTATAGAGTTGCTACAAGAAAAAAAAGCTGAAAGGATGTCAAAAACAGGTTTTGTTTGGTGAAATATGTGCTTTGTTTTACCTGTAGGTGTTTGATGTCACTTCGGACAATGCTCGTCTTGTTCTGCAGATTGACAATGCTCGTCTGGCTGTAGATGACTTCAGAGTCAAGTCAGTTTTCAATATTGCACCACACAACAAGCATCTTAAAAACACATCTTTGCAGCTTGGTATCAAAGGAACATGCTTTTGTGCTCATTTTTAGAATCACAAAATGTGACCCTGGACCACAAAACCAGTCATAAGTCGCACTGGTATATTTGCAGCAATAGCCAACAATACTTTATGGGTCAAAATTATTAATTTTTCTTTTATGCCAAAAAACATTAGGATATTAAGTAAAGATCATTTTACATGAAGATATTTTGTAAATTTCCTACCGTAAATATATTTAAAAATTATTATAATTAGTAATATGCATTGCTAAGGACTTCATTTGGACAACTTTAAAAGCAATTTTCTCAATATTTTGATATTTTTGCACCCTCAGATTTTAAAAAAATTCAAATTTTAAAAAATTGACCCTTATGACTGGTTTTGTGGTCCAGGGTTACAAATAGACACGTCAGAAATCTTCAGCCTGACAGATGCGTGATGGAGGACTGTTATCATGCACACCTATTATGTCTATTATGACTATTATGTGTGTGTTTTAGGTTTGAGAATGAGATGGCCATCAGGCAGTCTGTGGAAGGAGACATTGCAGGTCTGAAGAAGGTCATTGATGACACCAACGTTGGTCGCCTGAATGTGGAGGGTGAAATTGAGTCCTTGAAAGACGAGCTTGTTTTCCTCAAGAAAAACCATGAAAATGTAAACAACCATTGCATAAGAACCACTTAACACTAGGTGCACTAGATTCACACACAGAATGAGATTCTCACATCTCTGAATATGCTGAATATGGATTTCATGTCGTTTGATGAACACATCTTTCTTTCCTGTGTTGATGTATTATCTTATCGAAGTAGAAATTTGGAAGAAGAAAAAATTATAATAGTCTTTTGATTTGTCTTAGCCATTAACCACAATTTGAGGGAGGAGCTAATTCTAGAGAGCATTTGATTGGACAAAAATCTGTGACATCATCGAAATGCAGGAACCGCCACCATATTATAATTTCATACTCTAAATATCACAGATTTCTTTTCTGCTCAACTTTGACAGGAAGTTGGGGAGCTGCGAAACCAGATCACCCAGTCAGGTGTTCAGGTGGATGTTGATGCACCAAAGGGGCAGGATCTGTCTCAAGTGATGGAAGAGATTAGGGGTAACTATGAAAAGATGGCTCTCAAAAACGCAGAGGAACTCAAAATGTGGCACGAATCCCAGGTACAGAACCGGTGACTACCACATGACAATAATTTTGCTTTAACTGAACTCAAATATCTCCAGACAAATCTAACCGACTCTTTCTCATCAGATATCAGAAGTTCAGGGGCAGGTGGCTCAGAACACAGAGGCATTACAAGGTGCACAGATGGAGATGAATGACCTACGGCGACAGGTTCAAACACTAGAAATAGAGCTTGCATCCCAACAAAGCCTGGTAATGTGCACATGCACACCATATTATGAAAGTTTCAGATATCATTGTTGCAATTTTAATAAAATTAGAAGTTTATGTTGAAACTGTCTGATGAAACTACCAAACTTTATAGAAAGCGTCGCTTGAGGATACGTTGCGGAACACGGAGCTACGTTCAAACGCAGAGGTGGAGAAGTACAACAACATCACACTGCAGCTTGAAGCTGAGCTGTCACAGCTGAGGTCAAATATCACAGAGCAGGGTCAGGAATATGAAGCCCTGCTTAATATTAAGATGAAACTGGAAGCAGAGATCAACACTTACAAGAAACTTCTAGATGGGGAAGACTTCGAGTAAGAGATAAAATAAAACTTTCGTTTTTGTATTTTACAGTGTATCATATATATTACTGATTCTACTTTTTCTTTGTTGTTTAGGCTCCAGGATGCACTAGATGGCCGAGAGTGATATTACTAGCAGCAATCTTGAAGACCAGACCACAAAATGTGGGCTAAACAACACTTCAAAACAACTTTAATATTTTAGATAGCATTCACATGGAAACCTGTGGCGAATTTGTATAATTTAAAAGTCCCCTTCTACTTTGTCTAGACTACAATTTATAAAACAGAACATAACAAAACAATTTCAACATTGTCATTTACAGGGTAATTGCTTTCTGTCAACAAAGTCTGTTCCACCCTACAGTCCGATTTTACACAGACGTGCAAGTTACGGAACAACAAAGGCAGCTTTTAGAACATCAGCTGTGTATTATGAGTCTTTATAATACATAACTCCATGTCATTGCACAAATTAGTAAACTTACCAATTACAATGAAATGTGAAGAGAAGTGTGAACTACTCTACAGAGTCAAAGCAATAATGAAATAAAAACATGCTTTCTAATTGAAAAAAAAGAGTCTAGCAAACATGAAATCTTTTATGTACAATGGTTTCCTCTTTAAAGTTGCATGATTTGTCCATTAGAGTTAACTCTTAGTGAGCATGGAGGGTCATAGGATGGTGTATTTCATACAAAAAGTCATTAAAACCAAAGTTTCATTTTAGTCTACTGCTCATTTTTCTGTCTTCAGGTCGTTTTCAGGCAGGACAACATTATTGTGCACACATTTTAAATTAAACTCTATCAAAAAGGTAATTAGCTCTTTCAAGGCACGACTTTCATTCCAACCATATTGAGCAGTACTTCGTTTGTTTAATAGGAGTGATCCATTTAATATTTGTGGTCTATGTCTTAATTTTTAAAATATGAAATACAAAATAAGTCAGTTTTTGGACTAACACCAAGACAGGATACAAAAAGAAGAATTTGATAGACAACATTTGAATTGATAGGTACAGATGTTTTAGTTGCCAATGCTGTTAACTTCTACTTAAAAGATACACAAGTTTGTTATAGCATTAAATGTTAGCCATTTGAAGAGCTGTGAAGGACCATCTGGTTCCACTCCAATAAAAACTTATTACTACAAATCCATATTCTAGTCTATCAAACATTTAATTTTATCAATGAAATTAAACCGTATTAGAACATGATGGCCTGGTTTCACAGGCAGGGTTTAGACTAAGCCAGGATTAGGCCATAGTTCAATTAGGACATTTAAGTAATTTTTATTAACATGCCTTAGAAAAAACATTACTGGTGTGCATCTTGAGACAAAACAAAGGCACTGATATATTTTAACATCAGTCAGTGCAAGTTTATTTCAGTTGAAACAGCTCAGATTTACATTTTAGTCTGGGACTATAGGCTTAAACCTTGTCTGTGAAACCGGGGGGATATCATGCTATGTGTTAGCTAATTTTCCTAAAACAACGAAGCATAGATAAATCTGGAAAAGGCACTAGGATTTGTTTACTTGACTTCTGCACAATGAGCTAATGCCATGATAGCTAATTTGCTTGCTGGAGATCCATTGTTTGGGCATTGTAGCCTCCAACTAAACAGATTAGCAGCAAAAATCATGTGGATTGATTTTGAGTTATCCAAACCGGATTCAGATTATGCAAATAGCTACAAAAGTACCAATTCTAATAAACAAGATTATTAATGCTTGATTAACAGTCCTCAAAGAAAAATTACACTTTGGCTTCACAAAGGAAGCTATTTTAAAATATAAAATCAAGAATAATAGTCATTTACTTTGGGACTATAAGTTTTTTAACTAAACCACATATTTTGCGACACATTCTGACACACTCTAAAGCATTCTGAAAGAAAAAGCTACTTTACAGCAACAGCTAAGCTGTAACTAAGCAGCTAATCACTAGCGATGTTACATTCAAGCTCTGAAGCTTTTACGTATCAAAACACACACATTCACAATAAAGCACTGTATTGGAGCTTGATTCGTTTTGCCAAAAACACGTGAACTATGACGTCTGAAGCTTCGTTATCCTGAAAACCACGTGACTGCTTCAGCATGGTTTAAACGAAACGAACCTCAGCGCCGTTTCCTTTACATTATAATGCGTTAGCATTGTTTTTTTTTTCAGTATCGTAATTTATATATTAAACTCAAATGAACTTTGCCTATTAAATAGTCTAAAGACTGCAGGCAGAGTTAAAATAGACAGAAAGCAGATTTAATTTCTGAATTTATGTTTCATTTATTTAACTTATTTTAGTCCCAGAACACCGACACAAACGAATGACTTTGACAATGACCATTATTTATATAGGCTACAATAAAATAAAACAAAGAATCAGTTGTACAATCAGATGTGAAACCATCGGCTGTAATGGAACACAGCACTTTGGGAGGTGCTATTAATTTTTATGACCACTAGATGGCCACAACATAAACTGTGTTGAAAAGCTTCACGTAATGAATTAACCTTTTTCCGATTTTTTTCCCGCTGGTGCAGAAACGCTTCACTTTGCCATCACTACTAATCACAGCGACAACTAAGAGTGTAGGCTATTTAAACTATGAGATTTTTGGGAGAAATGTCAAGTGTTACGTCAAATTAAACTGATATCTGGTGAATCATAAGCTGTGAACTGACATAGCCTATTTAGATTATATTAACCAGAAGTCCACTGTCTACTATACCTAAATATATTCAAATCAATTTTTGATTATATTCATAATTGATAATATATATATTCATGTTTAATAGTTCCTGCATAATTACGTACATAAAGAAATATATTTTGTGTTAGATCAGTTACCTGTGTCGGCAGTGCGCAGCTGACACAACCACCTTAACGATTTCAATATATAGCTTATCCTGTGCGAAAAGACCATAAACATTGCAGAAAACATGTTAAGTAACAATTAATTTACATACACATAACATAAAAACTAATCCTGCGTGACTGATTACTCTTCAAATCGTGATTTTAGGTCAGTGTTTCGGCTGACAGTCAATGATGCTCTCTGCCGGTAGTAGAGTAGTAAGACGGCCGCTCGACCAAAGTTCCGTTGGCTTCACCGACTGGAACGATGCTTTACATTTCCTGTCTCTGGTGTTTCTAATCAAATTAACGTATTTTCCGAACCGGTAATATAACGTTAAACCTATGAAAATTAAAAAGCTTAAAAGTTTAAAAAGCAATAGTTTCATCACTTTACATTGTCAAAATGACCGTCTTTTTGCAGTAACTTGTCATAGTTTAATGAGTGGGTAGATGACATGAAACGACCCGCGGTTAGCAGCATTGAAAACACAGGAGTGCATGTATCCTATAAACAGCTCCTGATCGGGGCGAAGTTCGCGGGATTTTGTCAACAAAATGATAAGAGCTCTCATTATTTGTACATTTTCTTTATTATTTCACACATAGTATTTTAACTTAAGCGCTGCCATGCTCGTTTTTTGTCATCCTCTGTGCTGCTGCGCATACAGCGCCGGACACGGACATATTTGCTGGTACGCAAAATAAGTACTTCACAGAAATTCCTTATGCTTATTGCTGTTACTATGGTAGCCAACAACAGCATAGCCCTGCGCACATATTTATATTTAGTTATATTGAAAAAAGTTTCAGTTTAATTAATATAGTCGATCTTTTTACCCCGTTTTAACATTGATTTCTATGGAGACCGGAACACGAGAGCACCCAAACGGAAGTTAGAATCCATCATGCCGGTGTTTTGACGATTTGTGCTACCCGCTCAGATTGTGCTACCTCCCATTAAAAAGATAGGTAGCACAAATCGATAGCGAAAAATGTTACCTATCAGATTGTGCTACCAGCATCTTATCCATGTGGTTTGAGGCTTTTTTAATGTCCATACCTACCCCTACCCTAAACCTACCCGTCCACACCTACCCTTACCCTAAACTTACCCTTAAAACAATGTAAATATATTTTTGGTAGAACAAT
>NW_015552666.1:334650-345259 GCF_001515605.1 Sinocyclocheilus anshuiensis
TGTTCTGACGATTTGTGCTACCCGCTCAGATTGTGCTACCTCCCATTAAAAAGATAGGTAGCACAAATCGATAGCGAAAAATGTTACCTATCAGATTGTGCTACCAGAATCTTATTCATGTGGTTTGAGGTTTTTTTTTAAAGGTGCCATAGAATGCATTGATACAATATTTTAAATTGTTTGCATGTTCCTTTAGTGGCTCGCGTTATTTTATTAGAACGCCTGTTATTTGTTTTCCGTGCCTTTCTGAATACAGACACCAACCCATTCCTGCACATCACATCCCCTGCACAGCCTGGAACATAACATTTATTTCCATGATCTGCAATTTTCGCTATAATCCTCGCTTGTTTCTTCACAATACCTGCAGAACTTCTGATGATTCGGCTGTGCAGGAGGTAGCATGTTTCGTCGGTACACCGGCGCTCATCGGATACTCTGGAAAAATGATAGATTAGTGTATCCAGATCATTTTTATCCCTCACAAGCAAATAAACAAGTTATTGCATTAGACTATAATAATAATAAATTATACAAATGCCATTTGTGTGCATGAAACTGTAACCAAATTGTTATTTAACAGTACAATACTCTCTCGCTCTCTCTCTCTCTCTCTCTCTCTCTGCTTAAATACTTTCAACAAAAAGGGAGGGCAGGGGGAGGGTTTGAGGTTTTTTTTTAAAGGTGCCATAGAATGCATTGATACAATATTTTAAATTGTTCTCTGATATCTACATAGAAGGTATGTGACTTAGGTAAGGGCAAAAAATCTCCAGAAACGGTTTTACATGTCCATTTACAACCCTAGGATTTGTCTCTAGAATGAAATGGTCTGTTATTACCTTATTTGGAAGGGCAGTGCGGCTCAATGTTGAGCTCTGCTCTGATTGGCTGTTTCACAGTGCAGCTCATTTCAGTAGCTCACACAGCAGGAAGGAAACACGGGGAAAATATATATTTCAATAATGTCTCGCAGTTATATCGTTGGGTAATTATACTGTATATAAAATACGGACATCAGGGAATCATATTAATATGCGGGGCATTGAAATGGCTTTCGAATGCACGATCGCGTTTTACTTTCACTTTCTAGATTTGCGATCGCACGTGATCTGTGTAAACTACAGCGGCAGTACTTACCACACATTTTACAAGATCAGATGCTTGTCAGTGGTGCTCAGGATCTGTAAATCATTTGCCTTTATCATTCCATGGCACCTTTAATGTCCATACCTACCCCTACCCTAAACCTACCCGTTCACACCTACCCTTATCCTAAACTTACCCTTAAAACAATGCAAATATATTTTTGGTAGCACAATCTGATAGGGGCATTGCAGTGTAAAGCTTGGAATTTACTTATAACTGCTACAGTGCAATGAAGATTGAAGGCAAGGGACTGGTATGTCTCTTAATGCATGTGAAATACCATGACAGCATTTATCTGTTTATATTTTAAAATCACTGTCTTCATTTCTGCCTCTCATTATCTGTTTAAATCTACATTAATAGCTGTTGCATGTGATGCTACAGTTTGCATGTTAAGTTAAAGAGAATGAGAGAAAAATCCCTTTGGTTGCACATGTGTTGTGTTTATACATCATAATGTCACATTTACTGCTTGTATCTGTTGGTTTGGGTGGTTAGTGTTGGTATGTGAAATTTTAAGATGGTGAAATGTTTATTTTAAGAAAGTGCAAGGTGGAGTAATAATTAATCTCTCTTTCTTTCAGGTATCTGTGTTTATGAGCTATGGTGGAAAGATTTTTGTACACCAATAGCATATACAATTAACTACAGAATTCTGGTTAAAACAGCATGGCGAGTTAACGCACAGTGTAAAACATGCATATTTATTATGAGTCTGTGCAGATGTGTGTAAATGTTAGATACAATTCTGCTGGAAAGTAGTTGCAAGAGAGTAATGACTTTACCAGCTGTTTATTTGCTCTCATCTCATGAGCCTTTTCACAACCATAAGAAGGATAAGAAGTCCTGAATATTATTCTTTTTTTACTGATAAAAAAAATATTTAAATAGTGTTTATATTTAAATTTTGAGCTATATGGTGGCCAGCATCTAAGAATTTGTAGTTATGCAACATTATGACTAATTGATTTAGCATTGCAGACCTTTAGCCATGTGTTAAAAAAAGTCTTCTTATGATGTCCAACCTGAAGTGTGTACGTGTGTACGAGTGTGTAAAGGATGTGCTTTGTAAATAGATCCCAGGCTGAATTCTTAGCATTCCGGGTGCAGCCATATTTATGGACGGGATCCTGTCTCTTCAGTGGAAGTTCTAGGAAGTGTGTGAATTTGAGGGAAGCACCATAAAAATACAAAGAAAAAGCAGATTCATATATAGAAACTGGCATTTGACTGTTTTTCCGCATTAGATATTTTTAAATGAACAAGAGTATTTGTGCTTAGCAAGGATTTGTTGGGATTAGCGAGGAATCTTGACTCTCTACGACCCTGGCGGATATGTTAATATTCATTTATATTTGTTTAAAATGCTCTTAAACTCTTGGTGTGCTGTCAGTCTCCTACCCGCTCTAGTTCTCTACCCGAACTTTGTTCTAATCTGTCGATTCTAACTGCCTTCATCTTCCAGAAGGTACATGAAAATAGACACACATGCACACACAGACATATATAAATACAACTGGTTGTAAATCCAGCATTCACTCGCTCATTTAATTTGTCCTACGCTCATCATGATGAGTGCAACGTTACTGAGATTACATTAGCACAGATTAAGATGTGAAGAATAGATCACATCTTGTCCAGATTACTAAGAGGTTCCATATGGTGAATTCTTCTTTCAGTCCAGTTGTGAAGTTGAAGGGGTTTCGCCTCCAACACCCCTAAACCACATGATGTTGCTATGATTGTTGATATAATTTTTTATTTCTATTGGAAAAACAATGCACAAGACTATTTAAATGGAAAGAGTACTCAAAAGTAAAAATTGTGTAATCATTTATTGAGTGAATGATTGAGTTATGATAAATTTTTGAGTAAGCTGTCCCTTTAAATAGCTCATTTAGCTATCTAAAAAGTAATAGTAACATCATGCAGAATTTTCGGAATTGTAATTTTGAGTAAACTGTCCCTTTAAATACCTTTTTTTTTTTTGCATTAGTTTTCAACAAGGAATAAAAAGTAATAGCAACATCATGTAGAATTTTCAGAATTGTAATTTTGAGTAAACAAATAATTTTTTTTTCAATAAGGAATAAAAAGTAATAATAACATCATGTAGAAGTTTACATTTTTTCCCTTTAAATACCTCCTCCAACTATCTTGTGCAATATTTTTCAGCAGTGAATAAAAACTGAAAATGCAAACATGATGCAAAATTTTCAAAATTGTCATTTTTGGGTGGGTTGTCCCTTTAAAATAACTCCTCTAGTTATCTTGTGCATTATTCCTCAACAATGCATAAAAAATAATATAGTAGTAACATCATGCTGAATTTTCATTGTAAACTTTCCCTTTAAATACTTCCTTTTTGCATTATTTTCCAGTAATGAATAAAAATAACAGTAAAATCATGCAGAATTTTTCTGAAATGTAATTTTTTTGGTGAACTATCCCTTTTAATATCTACTTTGTTTTGCATTATTTCTCAATGAGAAATACCTCTAGCTATCTTGTGCATAATTTTTCAACTAGAAATACAAAGTAATAGTAACATTATTTGGAATTTTCAGAATGTTCATTTTTGTGTGAACTATCCCTTTAACACAGATCACATCAAATATTCTTTTAGCATACAGTATGTGAAAAACATATCTTTATCATTTTGATTTTCCAGGTGTGGCAATGATGCAGTGGTCATCTGAGTGGGCGGAGCAACACTATGACGTCTCTTCTACCACATCATCTCCAGTACACCTTAAGCCCCTCCCATTTCCACAGCCCAGTCGCCCTGCGTTCTCAGGCTACACCGACGACATCAGTGCCCTCAGTGCCTCTAGCTTGCTAAAACGCTATGCCGAGAGGTATTCCTTCAACTCGTCCTTACCAGAACATGGGAGTTTCCTGAGAAGTGAGCATCACCAGGAGCCATGGCCTGGGGGGTACAGCGCAAACGGGCCTCCTGGTTTAGACCCATTGAAGGGGAGCGGAAGTGATCTTTCAGAACAGCAGTACAGCGGTGGTCCCACATCTCAGGATTACCCTTCATCCTACAGCAGCCAACACCTGCTGCCTAAACCATCCTATCTTCCGTCGCCAGCATTTGCCTTGCCGTCTGCATACCTGCCACCCGCACCAGGCTACGCTTATTCCCAGCAATGCGGTCTGAGTGCTAGTTACCCTCACAGCACCCCTTCTCTGCTGCCCTCGGGTCTACACACTCCCACACCTCTTCACAGCAGCCTCGCTGCTGCTGAACTCCCACGTAACAGGAAGTTCGGCTTCGACCAGTCCAAAACTGCCAGAGTCTCACCATACACAATCAGGGACAAGACTGAACGGCAGAACAGCGACAGTGGTGGAAATGTCAACGAAAGTTGTGGGACGGACCTCCAGAGCTACAGGCCCGATAGACCTTCCACTCAGTCTGATCTTGAGGCAGATTCTGTGGGTAAGACCAGTCATCTACGGCCTCTGGAGACACGGTCTTATGGCGGTCCGGGACAGTACACATATCCCTGAGTCTACTTGATGTAGTGAAATTATCCTTTTTTTTATATACAGTATATATACATGTTTGTAGCAATACTTGAACATATCAAACATCAGGGCAAATAACATTATGGTATGAAACCATTTACGGACTAAGAAGATAGATGTCTCTCTTATGCACATTATCATTATTTCTGACTGCAGCTTTAATAAGACCTATAGTAAAGACCCTTTTGTATCCCTGAAATCACGCTTTTTTTATTCTCTTCCTTTCCTCTTTTACTCTCTCTCTCTATAATTATGTTGTGCAGTGAAGCACATTTTGGTGGCAAGTACTAATCCACTGCTTCAATTAATGAAATCCAAGCCAAAGAAAGACTGAAAGAGAGGAATGGAAAAGAAAAGTACACAAAAATTGAAGCCTGTATTGTAAGTCAAAACACATGAAAGTTTCATATGTCATGTGTAATGTAAGGTTTTCATACATTTTGTTAGTGAGCATGTCAGTGGTAAGGTCATGGATGTTCTTCAACACTGAAATCAGATAAAAACACTCCTATTTTAGGGATATTATGTAAGGTTCCTCTATAAACTTTGAATGTAAAGCTGATTTCCCTCAGGAATTGTGAATGAAGCCATACTTAATGTTTATCTTGTACAATTTTTTTGAGTATGAAAGATGTTTCTGTCTTTTATTGTCTAATTAGTGTAGTATCTTTGCCATGTCCTTCATTAAAAAAATTATTTGTAACATTACATACAGTATTTCAATCATAAAAAATGCATATTTTTACAGAACACATAATATATCACTAAAAGGCTCTTCGCAGTCTTTTCCACTATTCACCTATTGTGACATTTACTATGGAAACCCACAGAGCTGTCCCAGCCCCCTGAGTTGATCACTGGATGTGTTTTCCTCTGACCCTCTGACCCTTCTCTGTTTTAAATGAGGCATGTGAAAGAATAGAGAGTTTTTGTTATGGTGAGGCAAGTGGGACATACACTGAAATGTACAAACTGAAATGCTTTAAAATGCGTTACTTTAACATTTGCAATATGCTGGTCAAAATCATATGACTTAATACATGTACAATATGATCTACCTCACTGTTACAATGCTGTATGTTCAGAGTACACATTTGTATATTACATGTCAAAATGTCTACCTCAAGGAAAAAAATACACAAAATAAAAACTATTGTGCCAATACAATTTCCTCTCTCTCTCTTTGTGTGTGTGTGTAACTGCCATAAAAACGGAGATATCACCTCTGATAAGACTGTAAAGTTGTTTAAAAAACACTTTTGTCTCTCAAGCTCACTGAGGCTGTGTAATATATTCTAATATTGTGAGTAACATTGTGAATTATAGTACTACAATTTAAAATAACTGTTCTTTATTTTAATGTATCTTAAACTGTAATTTATTCCTGTGATAGCAAAGCTGAATTTTCAGCAGCCATTATTCCAGTCTTTTTGTGGAAACCATGATGATTTTTCAGAATTCCTTAATGAATAGAAATTTCAAAAGAACAGCATTGTTTGAAATATACATTTTTGTAACAATGTAAAAGCCTTTATTGTCATTTTTTTAATAAATGTAATGCATCTTTGCTAAATAAAAGTTTTAGTTTCTTTTAAAATAAACATATTTTGTATTTGATACTAAAAACATTGTAATGTTTGCAGTCCCATTCAAATAGTGGTTTCTTTAATCCACAATCTTCTTAAGGCTTTTACGGGCTTTACAGTAAACAGTATTTATGCTTGATTTTTGATTTATGCTTTAACACTGTAGTTTGATTTACAGTACAGTGTTTGATTTATGCTTTAACACTGTAGTTCTTTAAGGGCCAGATGCACAGCTGGTGCATCAGGTCACCTTGTACCCTGTCCAGAATGACATTCACATATCATGGTCTTTAACTCCCATCAGAAATCACAACCTTATGGTTGTGCAGATGTATCTCTGTATAAGCTCTTTAATCACTTGATCTTTCAAGGAAAAGGTCAAGGTGATTTTGTGTTCTTTTTCTTCTTTTTATATTTTCAATACTAATCCTTAATTGTAGTACAATTTTACACACATTTATAATATTGCCAGTTATCATACAGAATTATTATTTGTGTGTTGCCCTCTAGTGGCAAACCCTTAAACCAAATATTTTTATACACCCTTCAACAATTCTTGTTATACTTATTATTAATAGTTTTTACATCCTACTCATTTTGGATGTCCTTACCACTCTTAAACTAAGCTCTGAACACAGATGCTGACTTTTGACTCTCCATTTCTTCCTTATTGTGACCCCCCACCCAAAACAGCTCCCTGCAGTCAATGCGCAGCAGAGTGTGACAGATGCTCTATTCTCTCCATCCACCCCCACCTCCCAGCACACACAGCCCTCAGCGCTTTGTTTTTCAGAAGTTTCAATACTGTCTTCGCCTCAGTGTGAGCCGTTTAATCTCAGATTGATGAATTGGGTCTTTCATCGTAGGGATCAACATCTTTGTGCAGCCTAAGACCATTTTTGAGACTGGTTCTTGGTCTACCCATTGAAGTGACCCATGTTTTATTTTTGTCTCTCACACAAATTCTGATTTCGATCAATCCGTATTGATAACTGACAAAACCTTTCCATCTACAATTCTTTTTTGAAAACATCTAAATCTTTCCCGCCACTTGATATGCTCTCTTTCAAATAACACGATGAAAAATTATCTACTGTAGTAGATTGTAGTACTACACATACAGTGATGATACATATGTGAAGGTAGACATCTGGATATAACATATAGAGTATGACACATTATTTAAGCTTTGTACATGTTATTGTTTATTTGTGTGTCTTCAGGTTATTTGTCTCTTGAAGATAATATTCACCCACAATTGCTCTCCCAACACATTTAAAGGGATACTTCACAAAGAAATGAAACTTCTGTAATCATTTACTCACCTTCTTGTCACTCAAATTCATTTTTTTTCCTTCTGTGGAACACAAAAGAAGATAAACATTTAAAATGGCCGTGTTTCATCAAATGTTTCCCAACATTTTGGCCCTTTTAATAAGGCTCAAACATCCTTTCATTAAAAACAAATGTTGATCTTGTGATTTTCAGTCACATATTCAAGACCATTAATTGGGTGTGGTCTTTGTGCTTTGGTAACTGTTTGTAATTCAGCCTATAATTGAAGACATTTCATGTCAAAGTACCAAAAACTGTGATATCTGTTCTTTTAGTCAGACTGTCTCTCTTTTTTTAACCACCAATTGGATATAAGGACATTTGGACTTTTGTTATTAGCGATTCTTTGTTTGGCTCACAGTTGAAAGGGGTAGGGTGGAGGAATGCTGTTCAACAGCCAACACGGCCTTCAATTCATCATGATAAGAACACAGCAAGGGAACACACACAACCCCTTCAATGACACCTAAAACTGAAATCTTAGTGTTTGTCAGCACTCCTTACAAAGTCAATGTTGCATGGATACACCAACACCAAACAGAGGATGTGTGCCTCAACAGACTTCATCTGGATCCAGTGGGTACTTTCAGATGTAAAATGTAAAGTTTCTTGAGGATGAGTAGATTATCATTTTCCTCATCCTTATCTTAGGCACTTGGGCTTTTCACAGTTGTCGAATTTAACTCTGCCTTTAGGCCCGGCTAAAATACCATTTTATATTTCTATGTTTTTATTTGTTTACTTAGTATTTTTAGTACTAGTGAAAGAATAGTGAGAGCTTCGAAATGTATCGTTCAATTGTTTAGCAACAACCAATCATTAACTGAACCGCCCTTTGCTGATTAAATATTCATGAACTGTGAACATAAACATCGACGCGCTGTACTTCAGCCTTTGAGGTAAAATGACGGACAACGTGTTAGCTGGAGTGAAGAAGAGACAGACTTACTTACGGTGATATACCGAAATGTCTGTTCTGGAGCAGTGAGGAACATGCTCCAGAATGTGGGGGAAGTCATGGCCTAATGGTTAGAGAGTCGGACTCATAACCCAAAAGTTGTGGGTTCGAGTCTCGTACCGGCAGGGATTGTAGGTGGGGGGAGTGAATGTACAGCACTCTCTCCCACCTTCAATACCACGACTGAGGTGCCCTTGAGCAAGGCACCGAACCCCCAACTGCTCCCCGGGTGCCGCAGCAAAAAAATGGCTGCCCACTGCTCCGGGTGTGTGTTCACGGTTTGTGTGTGTTCACTGCTGTGTGTGTGCACTTTGGATGGGTAAATGCAGAGCACTAATTCCGAGTATGGGTCACCATACTTGGCCACATGTCACTTCACTTTTTTTAAAGGACAACTGATGCGTGAGAGCCGTTTTTAAACAGGTTTGTCTGTGTTATCGACACCGCAAATAAGAACGTTAACGAGTTTACCATTGTACAGTATGAAAATTTAAATAAAGCAATAAGCCCCAAGAAGCCGTGGTTTACAGTGAATTTATAACAGTTAAGGGGCGTTGTTAGGCACGACGCAAAGCGTTTTTTTTATAAAACAGTTATTCCATATACGTAGTTAGGTTTCACAAAATAAAACAGAGCAAATAAAGTGTAATGATATTAATAAAAACACTAGTTATTCTTCCACCAAACAATATAGTTCCAATGTAGTTCAATGTAGAAACAGTTGTGGTTGCAACCAGTGGCGGCTCGTTGGGGGAGGCAGGGAGGCAGTGTGCCTCACAGCTTCCCCAAAATTTTGAGGTGAAAATGGGAGGACGATTTAATGTTAATAAAATTCACAATTCATTTCAGTTCATGTTTCAGAATGTGTACTTTTTGTTTGTAATTTCACAGCTGTAATACCATAACATGTTAATGAAGTTGGAAAGCGCCGCTTTTCTATCGCAAATGTGCCGAATCTGCTGATTATTAATTACAACCGCTAAATAATAGAGAAGGGGAGGGGGAGTCCGGGGGAGAGCTGAGCTCTCGTGCCTCCGTTGGTAAAAAAAAAATTAGCCAATCACCATGGAGTGTTCACTTTCATGCTGTTCATGCTGAGGAGTGTTGAGAAAAGAAACCTATGGGAGGCTAGCCTCCCTTCTGATATCAACCAATCATCAAAGAGACGTAAATTACGTGATATTAGTTTGAACGTCTCCCGCTGCGCTGATAATGTACCAAGTACTTATGATCAGTGTTGCCAACTTAGCAATTTTGTTGCTAGATTTAGCAACTTTTCAAACTATCATAGCAACTTTTTTTTTGAAAAGGCACCTAGCAACAAATTTAGCTATTTTTAAAAAGTTTTTGGCAACTTTTTCAAAGTGACTCAAATGATAAAAAAGGCACATATTTTCATCTAAAATTACACAAAAAGAGGAAACCATTGAACAGCTAGCCAGCCAAGCAGCACATCAACCTGGAGAAAGATGCCTACCAGTACAAACATCAAATGTGCATTAAGTTGCTAGTTCCAATTGGTCAATAATAAATGCACATTTATGATACAGCATGTTATTAGCTTGTATATATAATTGTTGTTCAGTTAGGTACACTGTAAGAAAAAAATATGTGGAAAAATAAATACGTATTGTTCCTTCATATAAACAGTAGGCCTACATTGTGTCCTATTTTTACAGACTTTTGTGTAGCACACTAACTAACTACCAGTACACTGCTTAAAACTATAATTGTTCAGAATGTGCAGTTTTACTAGTTAATATTAAAATACATAAAATTTGTAACTGTTCAATAATTCAATGTTGTAAAAAAAAAAATCAGATCATAAAGATGTGCTACTTATGTTACTTTTACAAATTAAAATATTTTATGTTTATAATATTTTTATGAACAAACAACATTTAAAAAATATATTTTTCGCTGAGATTTGAGTATAATCTCGTTGTGTATTCTACGTAAAAACGCTGTTTTGTGTCATGGTTATGCAATGACGTCATCACGCAATGACATCACAACATCATTTAGCAACTTTTAGCAACAAATTGAT
>NW_015552666.1:345377-384101 GCF_001515605.1 Sinocyclocheilus anshuiensis
GATGGATGTTTGCTTCAAGTGATAGGCCAGGTAAGTGAAATTATATTATCTTGCTGTATGTGTGTCGTTTTCTTTACGCTTGACTTCTTTACTGACTAAAAGCAACCAAAAGCCATTTTAAAGTGGTTAAGTAAATAATAATAATAATCGGCAGGGATCCCAGACCAATACAATTAGTGTGCCTCCTCTATTTTAAAACCCACGAGCCGCCACTGGTTGCAACAAAGTGGTTGCCAAGCAACACACAACGTAAACAAAAGGTGTATGTTTGTTGAGTAATTTACAACAGCTTTGAACGCAGCTCAACCAATCAGAATCAAGGACCGGAACTACATAAAAAACAGCATATCCCACAGTTTAGAAGGTTAACTATTTGTGTAAAAACGTTAGTAAACGCTCTTCCACCAAATTTTATATTGTACACTGTTCAACATTTTTTTGAATGAAAGAAGAAGAAAAAGAAAAAAAAAACACTCGTACATTGTTCAATATTTTTAGCAGAAGAAAGAAAAAAAACAAACACTCGAGCATAACTGGAAGGCTGCTTTATTGTTTGGAAAAGGTTTCGTGCTCAAATGAAGACAATCTTTCACTGATTCTCACTAAGTCAAGTGGTTGTGCAACACACCCTCTCCTCTCCAACATCAGTGGCAAGAGATAAGAACAACATTATGAACCAAAAACCACTTGAGTTATTGTCAGCAAATGAAGGAAATAGCATCTCAGTCATGCTACAAAAGAACAGACAGAAAACTGTATTTATAGAAAAATAAAAGAAGTGGCTGAAAATTAACATAAGCTGAGCACAGAAGGCAAACTGTTTCTCTTTCTACAGACTCAACCTTTAAGAGATTCATTGAGTGACCAACGCACTCTATTTCCCACCCCATGCTATTTGACAATCTCTGATGATTAAGTCAGGCTGATGCCAGTTAAGTTTTCTTTTTTTATTTTATTTTTTTCCCGCTTTTTGTAAAAAAAATGTGTATTTTGTCTTTTTTTTTTCGTTTATTTTTTTGCTTTTTAATAGATGTCACAGACATTCTTTAGTTCAGTTCTTTCTCCCAGTGCTCAATTGAAACAAGCTCCACTTGTTTAGGAGAATTTTATGCAACATCATCTACATTCTCGACAAACAACATTGGCAGCAAAAGGCACCTTAAACAAACATACAAAGACAAGAAAAGCATAATATAAAGCCTAACCAAACCTAAGACTGCAAATTGCATTGCTGTGTATCTAAGAGATGAAGAACAAGCTAAGCTTAAGTCAAGCTGCATCACACACATTTAAAGTGACCAAACCGTCACACGCGCTTCCAGAGGCGTAGATTACACGGGGGACGCGGGGGATGTGTTGGCTACGCCCCTGCGCGCTTCGTCCCCTCCCCCCTACCCCACACGCGCACACACACTCACACACACTCATTCTCTCAGACTCGGACTGAAAGATCATGGCATTTGGCGATTAGGCCGGAAGATGAAAACAGGGTTTATGGAGGAATTAAGAACATGTGGAGTCCAGTGCATATGTATGTAGTATGTGAGTTGGAGATGGTAGGACATATTCACACAGGGTGTAAATGAATTGCTGGTAGTGCATTCCCCTCCCAAAAAGCCATATCGAAAAGCCAGTACATCACTGTGCATTGAAAGCTAGACACGCGCACGCACACAGACAACACTCGCTCAAACCCAGACGTCTCAAACACGCACATAAGCGCACACTATGTGGGCCAGGTCAGAGTTTTGGTCGTTCACCGAACGTATTGCACGAAAGAAAGAAGAACGTGAGCAAGTGACAGCCAGTAGTGCTTCACCTCCACTCCAAGCAGAGGTCAACACAGAGGAGGACAGTGCTCTCATATCATATATACATACATATGTATATGTGTGCATATATATACACATATGTACATATACATGTATACATAGATACATATGTTGTATAGCTCTCTATATATATGCCTTGATTTATGTATAGATTTATATATACTTTTTGCATTTAACATATATTGGATTCCTCTCTTTAATGTGAAAAGTGTTAAAAAAATCTACACCTTCTAACAAATGTCACAGTCTACCTAGTGAGACCAGGGCAATGAGTGAAGCCATTCTATTAAGGTTATAATTATTTTTCAATAATAGATTAATAGCAGTAGTTTTTTTCTGTATTTCTGTATTTACAAAAAACCTATGCATGCCGTTAAAATAAATGTATATATTACATTATTTATAGTCTCTTAAAAAGTCCATTCTTAACTTTTCAGCATTTTGTGCTGCTTACAACATAGCCTATACTGTACAATATATATTTTTTATTGATTTTTCATTCATTTTTGTTTTTAAATGAACATATGATGTTATTTGTTCTTTTTTTGTTGTTGTTTATACAGACGAGTCTGCATGGCTGCATAAATGAGAATGATTGAGCTTTGCTGAGCAGAGGTTTTTTTAATTTCGTTTTGTTTCAGGTCAACACCCTCGCATGCAGCAACTGGACCATTGTCACCAGATGAAGGGTAAGGGAAAACCACTGACATCACTAAAAGAAACTGAAAATGTAGTCGCTCTGATGTGTGGAGTTGCCCGGCTCACAATAAGCTGCTGTGGGACCAGTGCTGAATGGTTATTTGGCATTAGTGTAGTGGTGTACTGATGAGAAACAAGGCTGACCAGGGGTCGAATAACTGCACATTTAAAACCAAGGCCCTCCGTAGAACAGTGGTGAGAATGAACAATATTCTCAGTCTGGATTTCATTTCATCATCACCTACACAATTAACATTTTTATTACTGCCTGAAATCTCTGAAGCTCGGCTCTGTGTCAGATAGCCCTACTCTTCTCTCTACATGAGAGTTCAGTGTGGTGGGAGCGCTTCTGCTTTAGCTCCACCCCAGATTACAAACATTCTCTGGACCTAGTGAAGGCCCTTATTGATGACATCAGAGTCACATGATACATCTGTGTTGTATCCTGAGAATAATGGGGAAAGTCAACAAGCATCAGTCTGTCTGAAAGTGTTAAGGAGTAGAGGATCACTCCACTTCTGAGACATTCCAGAAACTTCCAGACACAAATTGCACACACCAAATAATCAGACAAACATCTTTGGCTTCTCCTTAAACAGCTGTGACTGCCCAACCATCCCGCTGTCTCGCTCAAGTCCTGTCCTGTCCTGTCCCCAGCTACAATCAAATCATTGCTGAAGATGTGATGGCTTCATTCACGGATAAAAACGTCCGGCTGATCCTTGAAGGACAAACCGGTACGAGACTAGGCGTAGACACACTGCAAAACTCTTTAACGAAATATAGCATGTAAAAATCAAATGAAAAATATTATAATTCTTTTCTTTTTTTTTAAATAAAAAAACTGCCACTTTCTCAGAAACGGTTATAGCTCATCTCATCTAACCCCTGATGAGGATTAAAAATGCCAACCAACTTGCTACTCCCCTAATAATGCCCAAACCATTGCCCCACCTCCCTGGACCCACCTACCATATGTGCTGTAGGTGAGGTAAGCGATATTGCTGCATACAAATAAAATACGAAGCTTTAGGAATTACAGTGTTGTTTTGTATCATTTTCCTCCCGTCTCCATACACACACACATTGACATTTAGTTTTCCCATTCATTATCTCCTGAGCAGCAAAAAATGGGATGTCCCTTGTATCCTTCCTCTCCAATAATGTGCCACAATGCTAGTATTTGTTTCAATGTACGTAAGCCACTGATTAGTCACAGGCATTTTGCACCATCTGAAGCCAATCCCAAATTTTGTCTATTTCATAATGTTAAGTAGAGGAGAAGATGCAATTCAGCATCTTAGGCCCAAATTCGGTTTCTGGTCATAAATTTAGCCAGTGGACAGCCTAAAACATTGTCAAGCCACTGTGGTGGTCTGTATTAGTGTTTTGTGGACTATGATTACTCATGCAAAATTTCTGATCAAAACATGCCATCATGCAAGTCATTTCTATGCATTGAACAAGCACAATAATTTATTATTCATTTGGAGATGTGTATTGGGGGCCCCTGGTTATTGCCCCCTGTCCTATCGGTGTGAAAGCCCATGTAGAAAAAGCCTTTTGATGCAGGTATAACAAAGTTATCATGACACAGTTACTGAGGGTGACATGGGCAAATTGTTAAATTCATATTTTTCCTCATGTTTCTCCTATTTTTGCCGCTCAAATAATGTAAAGATCATGTAAAATATATTCGACAGTAACAAACGCAAAGAGACCGTTGGAATCAGCCAGACTCTTCGATTTGTTTCCCACTCATGTCTATCCTGCTCACTCTCACAGCAACGTTGAGTTCTTACACATATATGAAATGAAACGATGCAGACTCTTTCACCATCCGCTGCTGATCCATTCATGAATAGCAGTGTTTGTTTTCTGCATGGAAAGTTCACCGGCGCAGTTCAGAAGCATGGGATTGGATCCTAGTTCTCCCTTGGATTATCACATTCCTGCTCGGTGAAGAGTTCCATACTGAAGCGCAATATAGCCCTCTAAAATACACTTCATCAAGTATCTGTCTTTTTAAACTCGTATTTGATTCTGTTTAAATCGAGTCTTGATGCAACAGCGTCACACAGGAAGCTGATTATGTTTGGTTTAACTTGTAAGTGTCTTCAAGCTTTGAGGAACCCCAACACCTTTCTTCGCCTCAATACACCAGTGACATTTGTAAACAATTTTTTGTCGTGTTACTTCAGCTTTGTTTTTCCTCTTAAATGAAATTAATCTGTACATCTGTATAGTTTGATTCAGGGTTTCCATTCGCTTGAAATGAGTTTTTGTTATAATATCATCATGATCATTATCACTGTCCATGAGTTTTACCGCAGCAGTCTTAACACTTGGATTCCCTGACGTCTTTTTGGTTTCGGCCTTTCTCTTTGCGGCCCTTGCCTTCATTGTTGTCGTCCTGTTTCTCCTTCTCAGGCTTGGTTACACTGTCATAGGACGGCAGGGATGCAGTGGAAGGTGTGTCCTCTTTCTTCTCCTGATTGGTCCCTCCGTTCTCCAGTTTGTTGTTGGCAGGCCTGCGTTTGCAGATGAAACCTCTGCGTACCAGGTGGGATCGGTACGCCCTCTGGATGACGACAGCTGACACCTCCTCCTGTTTACGGCGCAGCGTGGTAGTGATGGGCTCGTATGACACTTTGGAAGGATTCGCCGCTACAAAGCGCTCCTCCATTTGCTGTCTCATCATGTCCAGGTCGCCGCTGTCACCCAGCACACGCTTGGTAAAGGCGAACAGAATATCCAAGCAGTGAATGCGGTCGCCACTCACCATGGGCATGTCCATGGCGATCAGCTCGATGATGTTTGGCTTTGGCACACGGAGAGGATGTTCTAATGTATCTGCAAAGTCTGGCAGCTTGGCAAAGGTGATGAACTGCGAAGCGTCTGGGTCGAACTTCTCCCAGATTTCATAGAAGGACTCAAAGTCGTCTTCGCACAGTGGATCAGCACTCTCCTCAGTGGCAACACTGAAGTTCTCCAAGATGATAGCGATGTACATGTTCACCACAATTAGGAAGGACACAATAATGTACATTACAAAGAAGAAGATTCCTACTGAGGGATTGCCACAATTGCCCTTAACTGTGGTTCCTGGATTCTCCTTCTCGGGATTGCAGTCAGGCGGATAGTTCAAGATAGGAGCCAAGAGGCCATCCCACCCAGCTGATGTGGTAATCATGAATAGACAGATCATGCTGTTGCCAAAAGTTTCAAAGTTATACATGTCATCAATTCCTAATTCTCGTTTCACATAGGCAAAGTTAGACATGCCAAAGATGGAGAAGATGAACATGACTAGGAAAAGCAACAGGCCGATGTTGAACAGCGCAGGAAGTGACATCATCAAAGCGAACAGCAATGTCCGAATGCCCTTGGCTCCTTTGATTAGACGCAGAATACGACCAATTCGAGCCAGACGGATTACCCTGAACAAAGTTGGTGACACAAAGTACTTCTCAATTAGGTCTGCCAGGAACATACCTGAAAAACAAAGCAAACATTTTTTTTTACAAATCTGTTCAAAGCTCATAAAATGTGAAAGGTGTCAAGAAAAACAGAAAAATAACCAGTCTATTTATGAAATCACATTTGGACACAACACTCACCCACAATGGACAGAATGACGACAACGCAGTCAAAGACGTTCCAACCATTGGTGAAATAGTAGTGGCGCAGAGCAAAGAGTTTCAGGACGAACTCGCCAGTGAAGGCCACAATGAATATGAAGTTTACCCAGTACAAAATGTTCTCTGTCTCTTCTGACTGATCATCTGTTTCCACCATCATGGTAACCATGTTAAGACAGATGAGGATCATGATGGAAATGTCAAAGGCCTGCTCAGTGACAAAGTCAAATACCATGCCCTGGATTTTGTTCTGTAAGAAAAGGAAAAGAAGACGAAATACAGAAGAGATTAGAGGACTAGAAGTATTACTTAAATTGAATATAAAGAAATCAGTTAGCAATTTGTTCTAATATATGAAAAGTAAATAAATAAGACAAAAATTGGAAAAATATTAGAAATTTACAAATAAATAGACATATTTAAAACTAGAACAATTTCAATTCATTTAAAAAAATGTAGTAAAATGTAGCAATAAAATAATGAATGAATAAAACACTTCTGAAATTGACAAACATTTTAAACCTTTTTAATTTGTTTAAAAATGTAGTTAAATGTAACAATAATAAATTCAAATGCTTTTGATATAGACAAATGAAACATTTAAAACTGTTTAATTTATATTTAAAATATAGTTAAATGTAACAATAAGAAACATTTTAAATGCAACTTTTTGCATTTCAATTTAATTTGCAATTGCATTTTATGCCATATGCTTCTTTTATCCACTTGCCATTCTAGATTAAAAAGAATACACATGCTTGAATATGCCATTATTGGTCTATCATATGCACCAATCATTGATGGCCAGATATGTGTAGCAACCCAGATCTAAATGCTTATTTCTCTGCTTACCAGAGGTCTAGGGATGGGTTTCTGGGGTTTCTTAGAGCCCAGTTTCTTCATAGCATTGTAGTACTTTTTCTGTTCTTCAGTCATGAAGATATCCTGACCTCCAAAGTATAGGGACAAAAAAAAGACTGGTTACAACCTGACAACCCCATGTGCTCAAATGGGGCCCATACAAACCCACAGCATTGCACACAAAGGCTGTAATTAAGGAGATTTCCCCATTAAGCACAAAATTGAAAGCATGTCTTGCAAAAATACGGACAGAATAGAAGATAACATAAAAATGCAGTAAGAAAGCGTGAAAGTGCAAAGGACAGAGAAGAAATTTAGTCAGCACTGTAGAGGTGAAAAAAAGAGAGAACACTTATCTTTTTCTTCTGTTGGTTAAAGTTGTCAATAATGACACCAATGAAGAGATTCAGAGTGAAGAAGGACCCAAAGATTATGAAGATGACAAAATATATATACATGTAGATGTTGTCCTCATAGATGGGCTGGTCCTCAACCTGAAAGCAGCAATAAGCAAAAAGTGACTCACTTGAATAAAGAGCCAACAGTGTCAAACTATAAAAGCATCCGCACCCTTCTGGAATCCACAGCAGCATACATGATGTCCATCCAGCCTTTGAATGTGGCCTAGGTCATATGGAGAAAGAACCCAAACTCAAATCTATGCACAGTAACATAGGTACTATGTGTTTATCCTCTTAAGAGTTCATTTATTAAGAAACTTGTGTTTACTGAGCAAGGTCATGGTGGGTATTTAAACAACTGATACACAAAAGATGTGAGATGACTTACCACTTGTAACAGTGCCAGGTAACCTGCGCCCACATTATCGAAGTTGATCTTCACATTCTTCCAGCGAACCTCTGTGTAGTTCGCACTGATGAGTGCAAAGCATTCTGTCCTGTTGTTGACATCGTCACTCTTAAAATATTCTTCTGATGTCTCGTTGAAGCAGTAATAGTACTTCCCAGCAAACAGGTTGACACCCATAATACTGAAGATCAGCCAGAAGATCAAACACACCAACAGCACATTCATAATGGAGGGAATGGCACCCACCAAAGCATTCACGACAACCTATAGGACAAAAAAAAAAAAATTGGGGGGAAGTGGGCAAAACAGGGATGGATTTCAGTAGAGTGTTTGAGAGAGAAATAAAAAAAATAAACAGAGAGATAGAGAAAGTGGGTGTTAGAGTAAAATTGAGCTATTCTGATGTTCATGTGTTAAATATGTAATGTGCATATCTTCAAGCTCTTTTGAAAGCGATCCAATTTTCCACCTCTACACATTTTGTCATGAACAAAAAGGTAAATTAATCTCTTTGAGAACAACATCTAGGAGTTTTTTGTTGATAAATGTTTCATAACAAATCAATTGTAGTAATATCTGGCCATTTGTTGATCAATATTATCTATGCATCTACTATACATGCAAATATAGTAGCACTAATATGTATTGTCAAAAGAAAACTGAAGAGGTAGAGGTTTAAGATTTACTCTACAATTACCATGCCAACACCTTAATAATTAATTATTCGAAAGTTAAATTGTAATTTTTCGTGCAAGAGCATGGAGACAAATACACAAACAGAAATTAAGTTAAAAAAAAAAAAAAAAAAAGTGTACATTAAAGTGGCAAAGGTTATACAGATAAAATGCAAGAAAACTCTTTATTCTGATTAAATGTTTTATTTAAATTGAAATTTTAGCAGTTTTTATCACATCAAGGTTTAAATATACAGGATAGCCATAGTGGTTTCTCTCTGTCTGCGAGCTGCATGCTGGATTTCACATGCTCTGCTTCTATCTGCTTCACATTACTTACTTGCTACCTTATTTGCAAGCCAGCATTGTTCCCCATTCGATGATTGGATAAAAGTTTTATTATAAAATGCTATATAATCTAAAGAATCCAGAATTGTATTAAATATGATGAGTCTGAGTTTTTAAAAATAAGAATGGGTAGCAATTTCATGCTTGACAACGGTGTCTCAAGTAATAAGAAACAAACAGAAGCAAAACAACGTCAGTATCCACAGGACACGTGGAATTCAATTTGTATACCATTGCCACTTTTAATTTATTATTACTCATACATAAATACATAACCGCCAAACAATTTTTTTTCTCTTGCCATACCATTATACCACTTAGTGTCATGAAAGAACCCAGATATTAAGAGAAAAATACCTGCCACATTTGTGGTAAAAATGTAAAGGTAGACATTGTAGACGAAGTCTCCCACCCTCCCAATCACCTCTCACTCATGGTACACACAAAAGCTGTGATGTCAGCACATATCACTTCATGATATGCAATGGCAAAGAGATAAAACAAGATTATGAACAACTGAGTGGATACAAAGAACAGTAATGCAGCACTTTAGTGAAGAAAAAAAAAACAGATTAGACTATAATAAACTAGTTTTAAAGCGGATAAAAAGTTATATTCAAGTTCTAGTGATCAAATAATTATTTAGCAAATGTTATGCTGTCTTCTGATGTTGCTTTTCATTGACATTACCTAACAGTCTTTAACGTTTGGCTTAAAGGACTGAAAATTATGTATTTTTGACATAAATCACATTTTATTTATTCTGAGTGATCGATCTTGAATATGCCATTATTGGCCTATGATTGATGCATAAAAATTCATTACGATTTTTAACCATGTTGTCTCTTTTACAGCTCAAGTTATCTAGTGATTATTATATTTAATCCTAACATATGGCCATCAAAACCTAAACCAGAATATATTATAATTACACACCTTGAGAAAAATGATCAGACAAACTGAAGAGGTAGGCCGTGGCTTTTTTACACAGTGTTCTGTAATGACTGGAGTAAGGATGCAGGAATTGGTGGATAAGTATTAGGTTGCAGAAAAGAGCAGGGTGAGGACAGAGCATGGGAACTAGGGGTTCAGTCTGGAGGACAACTTTAGAAAAAAAAGTCTTTAGAAGGTATTTTGAGAGAAACAGTGAACCTTTAAGGCATTTAGATGCTATAAACATCACAAAAAGGCCTTCAACTAATGTTGTTGCATGAATGGTAGTGATCTTGTTCCAAATAAAAAACGAAGAAAAGAAATGAATGGTTGTGATGAGGCAGCTTCACATAATATGCCCTCCCGTCTTTATTCTAAAAACCATAAGTTTCCCCGAAAGTTGCTATAAGATTATTTGCGATGTCAGTTGAATGCAAAATGAATTTCATTATACTTCTATACATCTAATAAATCAATAAAAGGAAGCTAAATCTTCATATTTCAGCTGCATCATGACGCAATGTTGAAAAGGTTTTCCATGTGGATAGTTTTAAAATACATGCACTTGAAGGATAGGTTTAGCCAAAACAATGTCATTTGGATTTCCAGAATCCTGATAGGTTTGCTTATTCCTCTGTATAGCTGTGGGTTTGCTTTCTGCACAATGGTGGTTTTCGGCATGCAGTCGTGTTCTCACAGAGTGACTGGCATGCATAGGGCAGCCCTGGATCTTACCCTCATGCCCTCAAACCGGGACAAAGCTCTCAGGGGCCTGAGAGCCCTCAAAGTCCTCAGGGACTTTATTGGGCCCAAGTCTGAGTAGCCCAGCGCATTAGCTATAAGGCTGACTATTGACACCTATACAAAGAGAGAAAGAGGAGCAGGGCATCAATCCTAGCAGCAGCCATGCCCCCCCCTCCAATTTATACATCTAAAAAGATTAACCATATCAACGATCTTACTAACTAATTAATTAGTGATCCTACAACAAAGTGTAGGGAATGTTTCAAAAATGTATTTCTCAAAAATAAGTAAAAACAAATAATTCTCTGGTAGTGAAATTTGACCTGTACATACTCCAGGCATTCAGGCAATCAGTGCAGTTTGCTCAGCAAATAAGCCTGGTGTATACGTATACAATTGGTGTGTATATAATGGGGCCCAAGTCTGAGTAGCCCAGCGCATTAGCTATAAGGCTGACTATTGACACCTATACAAAGAGAGAAAGAGGAAGGGAGGAAGAGAGAAAGAGATGGGCCAAAGTGTTAGAGTCAAGGAGGACGTCAAGGAGAAAGAGAGAGGACCCTACGTTGACACTGAGCTGGAGAGGCAGTAAACAGATATATACATACATATATAAGAGTTTGCTCATGTATGTATGTATGCATATATGTGTAGTCAACAACAGAGAGAGAGAGAGAGAGAGGAGAGAGATTCAGGTTAAACATGGGGTTAACCAGTCATAGGTACTGTATGTTGGGCGACCCAAATGTTTGCACTTTTGATCTTAGTATGCGATTAGTTTTTAGTATCACAGGCAGACGAAGCTTGGAAAGCAGCTTACAGCAAACCTGGAAGGAAACTTTTGGTTGAGAAATACAAAAAAAACAGAGGTGAAGGGACACATTTAGAGAAGAGGTGTGAACAAACTTACAAGCACATTCACTGTACTTTGTACACACAAGATACGCACAATACGTACAAACACCAACCGCGTACGGTACACACGAGACCATTCGAGAGTCATTAGGATAACAGGTCGGTTTGGGAGAGTAAGGAGGCAGAGAGAGAGAGGAACTCCTGTAAAAGAACAAGAGCATCCTAGCAGAGACCTTACCCTGGCCCCTCAATTCCCGGCCCTCTTATGCCCCCTCAGGCCCTCTGTGTCCATCAGCACTATAGAGAGACAAGGTTACAGTGCCTGTCAGGGACAATAACTAGCAATCGGAAACACTTTCGTTTAGGACTTATATCCACATAGACATGTAGTCAAACACACAATCGGCCCTGCCAAGTGGCTGCAAACCAAAATAGGCTATGTATATAAATGTGGGCAGTCATTTAGACGTGTTAATGGTTTTGATGTCAATACCATGTCAACCATTTCCAAATGGCCCATTTTTGCAAGGTAATTTACAAGTATGTCTATGTAGATATTTAATTTTTAAAAAAGCAAGGAAAATTTCCCATAAAAACACTTTCAAAGTGAAAAAGCAATGTTTTGTAAGCATTAGTAATACTCTACAAATATAGAAATGAATTAAAAAGTATTTAATAATGAATTTTAATTAATAATTGCAATTACTTTAATTTAAAAAATGCTAAAATAATTTGAAACCTATATATGGGAACTTTGGATGATTTGCTGGATTTTAAACCTGGATATCACACTAAATTTAGTCACTTGAATCTTTAGATATGGAAAAGTAACATGAATGAGTCATATCAAATGTTGATATTTTTCTATGTGGTTTCAACTAAATTAATTATCTATGACAGATATAAAATGATACAATTAAAATGTAAAATTTCAATATTCTTACATTTACATATGTCATGATTGCAAATAGACAAATTCAGGCTCAATCTGTTCATACACCTAAGATTCACATCAAGTAGTTTTTTGCTGATTCTAATGTTTATACTATGAAAAGGGGAAAATACACTGAAATACATCATATATCTAAAAATAAAACAAGATAACAATGTCACTAGTAACAATGTTTCTGTACATTTCTGAAAAACAATTTGGGGGAAAACATTTTTTCCATAACATCAGTACATATAACAAGAATAAATAAATATTATTAGTATACATATTTTGGAAACATGACAAATAAACACTAAACTGAGTGCGCCTCAGCACCCGAGCACTCTACCGGTGAAGATCAAATCTAATTTTAAGATCAGTCTGAAGACAATGACCACTGACCTCAGAGCAGACCACAAGGACCAAAAGGAGTAGAATAGAAAAACATGTTTGTTTGTATTGAGAATAATACAATTAATAGCCAAACGGACTGACAGTGCACCATGAAATACTCAAAACTACTGCATATATCTGCAGAATAATCCATCTGATGTGAGGCAGTGCAAGGGATAACAGCTGTGATTTATGGATATTACTGTAAGTTACTTACATCCACAATGAAGAAGTCCAGCCAGCACCATGCATTGGTGAAGTATTTGACAAAGCCATAGGCCACCCATTTCAGCAACATTTCCAGGATGAAGATGTATGTGAAGACTCTGTCTGCATATTCTAGAATGATCTGGATGGTTTTCCTCTGTTCGATGTATACATCCTCAAATGCCTTAGAAACAAAACAGAGAAAGACGATTTTTACATTTAATTAGCACAATGTTCAATTCTTCTTTCTATTTTTGTAATAGTAATTCACATGAAAACATTTAAAATTTACATTGCTACAAAAGTCAATTATGGTAACTAAATCTTGATGCATGTTTGTCAAAATTATTTTCAGTTAGTTTGTTTAATTGAAGATTTATCAACTGCATCTTTCCCACAATCAAATTCAGTCCCTGACATCACCAAAGGGTGGCACTGCAACCCCACTTACATTAGCTTACACTTTCACTTTAGTGGGAGTTTGGGCACGATCCCTAACAGTAGCTGTCAGAGAGGCAGCAGAATTGTCTGCATTTGGGGCCATTTCTACAGCACTTGGCTACGGTCCCTAACAGCAGACATGAGATACTGCAGCCCCAAGACAGACTGCTGAGATGCAGGAGCCGGTACAGTGCAATATAGTGATGGCCATTAGCTACTTACATAAATCATATACCACACAGCATGCTATGCCTCCTCAATCACATTAAAAATCTACCTGCACTAGCATTATATCGCATTAGTTTTGCACATATACATTGTGAAAGGTTGAGATATCTACACTGTGCCCATGTATCTTCCAATCCTATTTCAGAATCTTTATCTCAGTCTTTAATTCTTTCAGCTTCTGCAAAATCTTTATCACTGATGTTCAAAAATCAATGGACATTTTTGAGGTCTCCACTTTTGGTCTAATTTATAGCGAATTAAATAACTAATTTATCTTTAACATGCATAAAGGTTATTTGCATCACTTTCAACAACCTGGGTGTAAAAGAAGCCCTGGAACTCTTTAACAATGGTAAATGATAAAAAGAAGCTTAACCTTCAAAATATGTTTACCTCAGAAGGTCAAACTAAATATTGCATGAATTGTTACCTTGTTGTTGTTGTAACCCCAATGTAAAGTCCTCTAAATGCATGTTAAACCTTTATTTGTCTGATTTTGTCATTTTCTAGAAATATGCATTTAATAAATAACAAATAACAACATGAACATTTAAAAATAACAACATTTAATAAATATTTAGCCTAAATTAAGCAGCCACTAAGTAGGGGATAGCAAGTTTGTTATCAATGTTGGTTTCTGGTTATCAATAAATATTGCCAATAAATTTAATTTATTTATTTATGAACAACATGGAATATGTGCTTCAAATTCTTTACAAAAATGAAGGGAACACCAATGTACTGCATCCATGGAATGTGGTTTACATCCTAGCACTTTTGAGAGAACAGCAGCAAATAATATCAGTTTCTACTTTTTTCTTTGGAAACTGTATAGCGTGTGTGCATGTGTGTGACCTCACCAGAGCTCCAGAGCTGAGCAGAATCATAAAAATGATGAGTGTCTCAAACCAGTTGTGTTCAACAATAAGGTAGCAAGTTTTCCTCAGAAACCACCAGTGCTTTCCCCAGCCCTCGGTAATAGGCACGTCACAGCATTTGTACCGTGCCACACAGGCTGAAAAACATATTACACATATACTGAATACACATTACAGCAAATTGATGCTCACAATGTATGCTTTATTATCTAAAGCTAAAACAAATTTACTGCTTTACTAGTGAACCTTAAATGTGCAGTACAGTATATACAGTATATTTTGTACAATTAATTATATATCTCAGCAAATATTTATACATTTGATTTATTTGATTTATTAATTGTAATTAATTCAAACAATTGACAGATGCATGCATTGCTCACCATCAGTCCAGCAGGCCTCTGGGTCTAAGTACTCCTCCACGACCTCCACTACAGCCAGTTCTTCCTCATCAGGCTTTATGTCGATAGTACTTCCTTCTGAAGAGCTGGTGTCATCCAGCTAGAGGAAAACAAAAACACAAAGATGTATCAATATACATTTGGTTTATTTTGATTAATTCTTCCACTTTTATTTTATCAATTTATTTCAACAAGAGCTTTCCAAAAAAATACAGATAATCACAAACAAGGTCAACACAAGGTGATCCTGACTCCAACTCTCCAATCACTGCTTTCTGCTATTGTGTTAGTCCACATAAATCCCTGAATGCAAGATACAATATAATATACCTGAACATGAGTAACAGTGTCAAAAAATGTAACCTACTAGTAAGTTATAAACCGAGGCCAGATGTGTCCTAGCACTGACCTTCATTGTTCTTCTGGATGGCTAGCTTAATTAGCATTCACTCTACCCAAGACATAATTAACCTTGACTCAACACTATCTGAATTAACAAGGTTGAAAACTATCATCTAGGGCCTACATATGCAAATCAGACAGTGATGAATGACTTTCTGCTGTATTTTATACAAATCAGGTTTGCAATTTACTTTTTGTTACATATTATGGTACAGCACATCTGTATTTATGTCTAAACAACAACTGAAACATGAGACAAAAGGGGCAACATATATTTGTTACCACCATAATCTAATACAATATAATAATAATAATAATAATAATAATAATAATAATGATATTTCTGATTATTATTTGAAAATAAACAATAATCCGGAAAATAATTCACACCTGACTATAGGTCGCATTGGGTCAAAAAAACAAAACAAACCAAAAAAACAGATATGTCACATTTTGTTATTACACTCCAGAATTCCTGGTTAAAAAAAAATTGTAGTGGCATTCATTATAAACAATATTAATTAAAAACGCCAAACCTAAACATTTTTTATAATAATTTTATGTGAAACTGAAACTACCAGCATGTGGTAAATGTGATACATAAATAAATGTTATTATTGATTTTATTATTATACACATTTTTATACTAATATAATAAAATAATCATACAGAGACTGGAACATACATCCCATTATTTCTGATTATTAATTTATTACAAGTTGTCGTATTAAATGTTAGCATGTCTACATATGCTATTATGATATGATATGATATGATATATGATATATATGACATTTTTACTTGGAAGCAACTTAAATGTGACGTATAAAGCCTTGTGCAGAGTCATCAAACTCTCTCTTACTGCAATCCCCTACCATAATTTAAAAAGAATGCGCACACACACACAGGCACGTGATTATACCCATACGAACACAAAAAACATATTCCTCAGCCTACTGGAAAAGCCTGACCCTGATCACAGCAGGTCAGGATGACACAGCAGTTTTATAAAACCCGAATCGTTAATACACACACACACCAGCAGTCTAAAGCATTAAAAGCATCAAACAACCCTCACACACCACCACTGCAGTCCTCCCTGACCCAGCCTGGCCAATCAAAAATAAAGGGCCAACCAGCACTGCTCCGATTGGCTAACAAGAATGATCTACTGTGATGCCACTGGCTAGATGTTCAGCACGTGTAGTTCAGCCGTACTGGATCTGTTACGTCAAGGTTTCCCAGTCTTTGCACAGAGACCAGGACAATGACAGGAGAGTCAGTATAAATGTATGTGTGTGCTAATATCAATGATAACTATTATAAAAGTGCATTATTTTTCTTACTCAGTTCTCAATATTACTCAATTCATGTGAATTCACGCTTGATCCTCACTTTAAGGGCCACAGGTAAACTGAAATTTTGAACTACAAATGTTTTTGGATAAGTGATCGCTGACATTGTTTTCTGGTTCATTCTTGTGCCTGGTAGCATGCTAAAACAGACATAAAACAGTATTAACTTTTAGTGGCTAGCTATGCTCTTTGTTGCTCTCGTTACCACAGATTTAATAACCTGATTATATTGAAACTTACACACAAATGCACGTGTCTGAACACACACGCAAAGGAAAAACATTACATCATCTGGTGGACTGCATCTATTCTTTGGCTGAGTGGCTCAGCACTCAGCAAGGCAATAAATCACAGGAACAGCACAACTCAACATTCTTATACTGCCTGCAAAGCCTTAATCCACCCATACTGCTGTAATCTGCAGCCTGTAATCAACTACTGACACTGACTTCATCTAGCCACGCTCTACAAACACATACCACCATAATCTGATCATACTCCCTAATTAAAGTTTTTCATAATTTGATTCATTAAAGTATTTGCATTTGAGCATAATGCATTTGTCAAAGTATCAAACACAAAATAAAAATGACTAGCTTGCTTCTCTAAGACTGTACAAGTCAATGCAGTCCTGATTATCTATATTTATTTGAGTCATGCTCTACTGACTCAACAAGCCTTCTTTTGGCATTTTATTAACGGAGAAGTCATCTTGAATCAAAAAGCCCTAATATGGCCTCAGGAAATATATAAAGAGATGCAACCGAATGTTACACAATCATTTTCCATGTGCCAGGAAAAGAAAGTCTATCTCTGCCAGAATACACAAGCCAACTCTTTCTGAAAGTGAAAGGATGCAAAAAGCAACATGGGCTCAAAATGATGATCCTTGTGAATTCTGTACAGTAAGCAGCAGTAAGCCATTTTCAATTCCTCAAAGAATACTGTATGGGCTATATACAATTTTCCTCTGGTTTACTTTAGCTTATATACTATGTGTATGTATATATATATATATATATATTACATATTACTTTAGCTTTTACACACACACACACACATACACAAAATAACCTTTTTGAGATTGTAGAATAAATATTTTAAATCCAAAATGAGTTTCCTTCAACAGTAAATTAAAAACAACTAAGAATTGTATCTCTTTTCATCAGCCTAAAATACAAAGGAAAGTCAAAAGGTGCCTTTACACTGTGCTGCCTCCAAATTTTCTATAAAGATCCAATGCCGCATTAAAGCAATAATATGGAAACTCTGATGCTGCTTTGGATTTATACAGTATATACGAAACAGCACATCAAAGCTGCCTTAAATTTTGTATTGCCACAACAACAACATACACCAAGACAGTCCACTCGTATTACTATGAATGGGAGAAATTTCAAAGCGCAATAAGCCCCACCTTCTAAATAAAAGGGCCAATCGCCAGTTGGCAAAGTCATTGTGCCACTGCAGCTGGTGTTAGAACTTAGAAGCTCCAGTTCCCAAAGAAACATGTAGTGTCCTGAGACTCACGCTTAGGACTGCACATGCGCATTGGCTGGACCTTAAAAATATATGCTTTTTAATGTTATTAGAGCATCAGAAACAAGATTTATAGCACAGTTCAGGTCTGATTTTAAATGTTATTTAAATGTGAATTTGGCAAGCAGTTTTTAAGATTTCAGCATTTCCCCATTCAAGTAGATAAGAGTTGGTCTTGCACCGTGGAAATAGCTACCTGGAAGCATTGCAAATATGGCCGACAAGTGAATTGACTTTCCTTAAAGGGGTCATTGGATGCCCATTTTCCACAAGTTGATATGATTATTTAGGGTCTTAATGAAAGGTCTGTAACATAGTTTGGTTAAAATTTCTCAATGGTAGTGTAAAAAACACATTTTTTACCCTGTGAAAAACAGCTCTTTTCAGAGCAAGCCGATTTGTAGCATTTTCCTTTAAATTCAAATGAGCTCTGCTGACCCCGCCCCTCTCTTCCGAGCTGCTCTCTGAGGGACTGTTTACTTTAGGCGCATTCATCGTGAAACTTGCTAATTAGCACATTATTAGGAAAGGCGATTTGCAAAGATTCATTAAAAAACCTTATACTCACTTCTTCTGTAGGTGAAGCTGGATCACGAATGATTTGCGCGAACATAGACGCATTTAGGTAGATCGGGGGCGCATTCCCTTCAGAAACAAACGTAATCCACTGCATCTTCAGCGGCTCAGATGTCAGGAGTAAATGACGACTGCTATGTTCATTATTACATCCAACAACAGAACACCTCAATCGCTTAGGAGACATTCTTGTCTACATCTGCTCCGGCGGTGAAACAATGGCGGACTGATGACAGCTCACTCAGGGCAGGTCTAAGGTAAGACGCCAGTCCAGTCTGTGCTGAAATGCTACTGTCAATCAAACTATCGTGAGAGGGGCCTGTTTTTGTGAGACAGGCATCTGAGATCGGCTCGATTTGAGAAAGGGGTAAAGATTTTAGTAGATTTAAAAAAAAAACACTGGGTGGATTTTTATCATTATATGGTGGTTGTGTACACACACTGCCAACACACATTTCAGTTCAAACAACTTGTAAAAGTGCATGTAGCATCCGATGACCCCTTTAAAAGGGACTTTAGTAATACTCACATCTTTGCTGTTTTCCACATCCGACTCACTGCTGAAGTCCTCTGTGTTGAGGTTCTCAAAGTCCGACTCTCCCACAGCGATGGGAACCCGTACAGTTAGGTTGGGGTTGTGTATAAAGGACATGGGCTCCTCATCAATCATGTACTTTCCTACGCTGCTTCCAATGCCGCTTGTGGTGCCATTACCATTCTTGGGGTAGTTCAGATCGCCATATTTGATGTCAACACCGGTGTGGTTACCTATGATGTTGAGTTTTTTGTCATACATGTCATCAAGAGGTTTGTCTTCGTCTTCCAAAGGTTTCTTCTTCAGAATGTGGGCCACCAGGAGACGTACGTGAAATTTGAACCAAGCGATACCCTTCTTAATGCGGATCACTGAAATCTGCAGGTTGTTCAGCTCACCGTCATCATCTGTGGCTGCCAGATTATCAGCACTGAAGGAGCTGAGCAGCAAGGCCAAGAATAGGTTCAGCACCTGATCAAGAGAAGATCACCGCTTTAGCTTTTACATATGATGAAGACTTGCAGTCCACAAGACCATAGGCTGTCCCATTTGTCATTTTTTGGTTCAAACATCCTTTTGAAGCACAAAATGACAGGTGGGATACCTTACAGCCTTGCAGGACATTTCTTACAGTGAGGAAGGAAATAGTGACAAAAAAAGTGGGAAGAACTGCAACATGGGAAAGTAACTGAGCAGAGAAGAACTCTAAAACTCACCACCAGGTTTCCAATGACCATCACCATCATGAATACGGTGAGACACATTGTTTGTCCAGCCACCTCCATACAGTCCCACATGGTTTCGATCCACTCTCCACACAGCACCCGGAACACAATAAGGAAGGAGTGAAAAAAGTCATTCATATGCCAGCGGGGCAGCTCGCAGCTCACGGCGATCTTACACACACAGTCTTTATAGCTCTTCCCAAACAGCTGCATGCCCACCACAGCAAAGATGAAGACGATGATGGCCAGCACCAGGGTCAGGTTTCCCAAAGCTCCCACAGAGTTACCAATGATCTTGATCAGCATGTTCAGAGTGGGCCATGATTTAGCCAGCTTAAACACCCTCAGCTGCATGAGAGAGAAGTTTGGGATTCACAAAGGTTCGGAATCAGAAAATAAGGGACATTTTACTCTACCGTTTAAAAGTTTAGTGTTGGTATAAGAAGGGAGAATGCATGAGTGATGCTCACATCTCTAATAAAATGTATTACTATCTATCGTATAAAAACGTGCATGGACATGTCTTCACTCATAACGCACCAATCTGAAGGATCTGAGCACAGACAGCCCCTCTACATCAGCCAGCCCCAGCTCCACCAAACTCAGGCTCACAATGAAGCCATCAAAGATATTCCAGCCCTCCTGGAAGTAGTAGTATGGATCCATGGCTATCAGCTTGGCAAACATCTCAGCTGTGAAGATACCTGTGAACACCTGAGATAAAAAGAAAACAAAGAAAAATGTCATTAAGATAACCTCAACAACAAACATTGATTGTGCCTGTTGCATGAATACTGTGAGATCACTAAATTGGAAACAAGAAGCAATGGATGGGTAGTGGAAGATAGAAGAAACTAGAACAATGGTAAAAGACTGGTTTAATGCAGGCTGCATTTTCATTGTAGGTCCATCACATACTGAGGAGTAGACATCAGTGCTGCACTGCCAGAGACATAACTTAAAATGGAAATGTGGCACAGTGTCCAGTATTACTGCTCATTATGGAAATGGGGAGATGGTTAGGACTGAAAAAGGAAACGACTGAATTTAGGGCTGTCAATTGATTAAAAAATGCAATTAAATTAATTACATGATATGCTAATCAATCAAACATATATATATATATATAAACATTTGCTGAGAAAAGTCTCAAATAATTATATTCGAAATCACACTGTCATGGCAAATAAAGGAGCCTTTTGGATATTATTTCTAAAAGGAATATTTGTGTTTTGTATCAACTTAGGAAAAAGTACATTTAGACCTTTCTACCATTAATACCACAGAAACAGAACATTAAAAATAAAATTGCAAAATATACCTCAAATTAAATAAAAACATTAAAAATAATGTGCCACTCGTTGTGCATAATTAATTACATTTGATCAGATTTTCTTTATGCAAGTAAACAGATGTTAGTATAAAGTCCAGAACCATAATTGGTGAAACAAAATTACAGAGATCCTAGCAGTTAGAAAGCCATTTCTTTTTTGCAATCAGTTCAGTTGTGCATTGGTAATTTTTATAAAAAAAGAACTAACTATAAAAGAAAATGAAAAAACACACACAGTCTTACCAGGTTTCCAACAGAAAGCACCTCCTCAAAGTGTGGTGTCATGGGATAATGCTCCATAGCCATGAAGACTGTGTTCAGCACAATACATATAGTGATAGCTAGGTCTACAAATGGATCCATCACTATGAGGTTCTCAAAGATATTCCAGCCCTCCTGGAAGTAGTAGTATGGATCCATGGCTATCAGCTTGGCAAACATCTCAGCTGTGAAGATACCTGTGAACACCTGAGATAAAAAGAAAACAAAGAAAAATGTCATTAAGATAACCTCAACAACAAACATTGATTGTGCCTGTTGCATGAATACTGTGAGATCACTAAATTGGAAACAAGAAGCAATGGATGGGTAGTGGAAGATAGAAGAAACTAGAACAATGGTAAAAGACTGGTTTAATGCAGGCTGCATTTTCATTGTAGGTCCATCACATACTGAGGAGTAGACATCAGTGCTGCACTGCCAGAGACATAACTTAAAATGGAAATGTGGCACAGTGTCCAGTATTACTGCTCATTATGGAAATGGGGAGATGGTTAGGACTGAAAAAGGAAACGACTGAATTTAGGGCTGTCAATTGATTAAAAAATGCAATTAAATTAATTACATGATATGCTAATCAATCAAACATATATATATATATATAAACATTTGCTGAGAAAAGTCTCAAATAATTATATTCGAAATCACACTGTCATGGCAAATAAAGGAGCCTTTTGGATATTATTTCTAAAAGGAATATTTGTGTTTTGTATCAACTTAGGAAAAAGTACATTTAGACCTTTCTACCATTAATACCACAGAAACAGAACATTAAAAATAAAATTGCAAAATATACCTCAAATTAAATAAAAACATTAAAAATAATGTGCCACTCGTTGTGCATAATTAATTACATTTGATCAGATTTTCTTTATGCAAGTAAACAGATGTTAGTATAAAGTCCAGAACCATAATTGGTGAAACAAAATTACAGAGATCCTAGCAGTTAGAAAGCCATTTCTTTTTTGCAATCAGTTCAGTTGTGCATTGGTAATTTTTATAAAAAAAGAACTAACTATAAAAGAAAATGAAAAAACACACACAGTCTTACCAGGTTTCCAACAGAAAGCACCTCCTCAAAGTGTGGTGTCATGGGATAATGCTCCATAGCCATGAAGACTGTGTTCAGCACAATACATATAGTGATAGCTAGGTCTACAAATGGATCCATCACTATGAGGTTCACTATCTCTTTTATCTTTATCCAAAGTGGAAAGCACTCCCATATTAAGAATGTGTTGGCAAATTTATACCAGCAGGGTGGACATTTTCTCTGAGAATCCTCCAGCTCTGTGATGACAAAAATAATAAGGAAAAGAGGAATATGTTGAGGCCTATATTATGAGTAAGAAAATATGTAATATGAATCTATATGGAACTATAAAATGATTTTATTATAACTGATTATATCTTACTACTGTTTTACTATGTTTTGGCAACATTAATACAGACAGGCAGATGTTACACAATACCTTCCACCAGCGTGTTGGTGACAACAGTCATTGCACTGTTGGCTCGCTCTTTCCGGCTAAAGGAAGTATTGAGCTGGTCCACTGACACCATAAGAGAACCTGAGTGTTTTCTCTTACCCTCCACCTCTGTGGTCTGTGGACAAGAGTGACATAAGGTGGAGAAAGACAAAAAAAACAATCAGAGATGGGATTTGTTTCAAGAAACATTTTAACCCATGCCAACACACATGCGCATGCTGACAAAAACACAAGCCCGAATTAACCTGCAACTCATACATAACTTTTATTGTTGCATTTAGACACAGCTGAATTCTCTGATACATTCCTATGTGGATTCTCTCTCTCTAAAATACACTGTAAAGTATTGTACCTAAACTCTTTTCAAACTGGCTTTACTCAAATACAATTTGATTTTTGCAAGACAATGGCATTTGGACCTACCATAACAAATTCTCTTACAGACACCCGACTGTAGCAATCTGAAGTCATAACATTCAGTTAAAATAAATGCAGATTTCCATCTTTGACTTCAACTCTTCTAAGCTTTTAAACACTAGATGAAGTATATATGAATATATATAAATTATATAAATAATTGAAGCCTTAGAGTAGTGGTTCTCAACCAGGAAGACCTCAAGATGACTAACATTATTTAAAATAAGACAAACAACAAACAAGATAATTCTTATTTTAATTGACCTGATCAACAACTGCTTTTTTTCCTTTCAAGAACCAGGTCTTGAAAAACCTCCATATATGAGGTAGTCTAATTATAAGTGTGATTTCTAGACCTGGAAAAGCAATGTAATTTAATAAAATCTTATAGCTCTATAGGCGTTTTATGAATATACATTTTTCTAGTTAGGCCAAGCTTTAACAATTTTATCAGGTAGAAACTGAGAGTAAAAATATTTTTAAAAATCCTTATCCTTAATCCATTAAATCACAGTTATTGTTTTCTCACCCTTGTGTAGTTCTAAACCTGTATGCTGTTATTGTTTTTGTTGTTGTTTTTTCTTTTTTGAGTTTGACAGGAGCTGGAGTTTTTTTTTTTTTTTTTTTTTTTTTTTTTTTTTTTTTTTTTTTTTTTCCCCCCCCAAATTTTTTTAAATTCCTTTTTCTCTTACCCTCCACCTCTGTGGTCTGTGGACAAGAGTGACATAAGGTGGAGAAAGACAAAAAAAACAATCAGAGATGGGATTTGTTTCAAGAAACATTTTAACCCATGCCAACACACATGCGCATGCTGACAAAAACACAAGCCCGAATTAACCTGCAACTCATACATAACTTTTATTGTTGCATTTAGACACAGCTGAATTCTCTGATACATTCCTATGTGGATTCTCTCTCTCTAAAATACACTGTAAAGTATTGTACCTAAACTCTTTTCAAACTGGCTTTACTCAAATACAATTTGATTTTTGCAAGACAATGGCATTTGGACCTACCATAACAAATTCTCTTACAGACACCCGACTGTAGCAATCTGAAGTCATAACATTCAGTTAAAATAAATGCAGATTTCCATCTTTGACTTCAACTCTTCTAAGCTTTTAAACACTAGATGAAGTATATATGAATATATATAAATTATATAAATAATTGAAGCCTTAGAGTAGTGGTTCTCAACCAGGAAGACCTCAAGATGACTAACATTATTTAAAATAAGACAAACAACAAACAAGATAATTCTTATTTTAATTGACCTGATCAACAACTGCTTTTTTTCCTTTCAAGAACCAGGTCTTGAAAAACCTCCATATATGAGGTAGTCTAATTATAAGTGTGATTTCTAGACCTGGAAAAGTAATGTAATCTAATAAAATCTTATAGCTCTATAGGCATTTTATGAATATACATTTTTCTAGTTAGGCCAAGCTTTAACAATTTTATCAGGTAGAAACTGAGAGTAAAAATATTTTTAAAAATCCTTATCCTTAATCCATTAAATCACAGTTATTGTTTTCTCACCCTTGTGTAGTTCTAAACCTGTATGCTGTTATTGTTTTTGTTGTTGTTTTTTCTTTTTTGAGTTTGACAGGAGCTGGAGTTTTTTTTTTTTTTTTTTTTTTTTCATTTTTGGTGATTTATTCATTTAACTCTACATCTGAGATTGTGAATGAAAGACACCTATTTATTTACTACAGTTACAAGAATATTCATTCATCACTACTAGCTGCTCAAAAGGTTGCCTACTTGTTCTCCAGAGAATATTATCATGCAAGAAGAAAATTCACACATTGCTTAAGGCCCAGTTTTCACTGCCATTAGAAAAGTCTCTTGAATATCAATTCACTTTGTATTGTGGGTGTTGGTCAAGACAATGTTTATCTGTTTATCTTTACTGTTCCTTTCAGTTTCAAAGATCATCTAGATTTTAAAATGCAGTTACTTGGTGACAGTAGCATGTTTAGTTTAGTTTAGTTACAGCATGCTATGAAGTTGGGTGATATCTGGGCACCAAATCATGCTTCCCACACAGGAGGAGAAGGCAAAGAGAGTATAAGGATGTCAATCCACCATGCTAACTAGAATGAGGCAGAATGCTGTTATTGGAAAGGTTAGGATAGGTTTTTCTTGCATCACACTTTTTTGGAGGGAACAGAGTGGTCCTGAAATTCTGAAAATAAATAAATAAATAAATCGAGGTGGAAAATTTCTATTATGTAAAATAAATAAATAAAATGATAAATTTGAGATTGTGGTTGACGTGAAGGAATGGGTTAGTTTGACCTGAAGAATATTATAAGTATCTTATTTAATGTGGCAATGTAATTATTAGGTAAATTAGGTTGAAAGGGGAGGGGTTACAGCATGGGCATTAATGTGTGAAAAGGGACCCCTCGAAAACTCTCCCAGTTTCTTTTTTTGATTGGCCATGCCATTCACAGAAGGAGAGCACTGGCAGGGAGTGGGACTGGTAGGTTTGCTGATCAAGACTTGCATAAAAACATTAAAATAGAGACAAGAAAGGTAGTTGAGGAGTTGAGAGAAAACAGACAGACTAGAAACTCAGAGACTTAGAAGGACAGAGTCAAAATGGGGTAAACGAAAAGGGAAAGAGAGGACAAATCTGAACTGGAATCATAATCGGCCACTCTTGTCATGCCTATACTCTGAACCTGCCCCCTGTGGACGTCCTTACACTGTCATCTGAAGCTGCCTTATCTATTTTCACCTCAGGCAGTAGCCGGCCAGGCCCAGTCCCGATCAGAGACACCACGCCGTTGCAGTCCACCGTGCTGTTTTTCTTGCAGCCTGGGTGGGGTGCCAGTGGGTTAATGCGTGAGGAACCCTGGCTGTAGCCGCTATAGCTGCTGCGCCTGTACGGGACAAAGAGGGAGCCGCGGCGGTCTTCGCTCTCCTCGACCGTGCTGTGCTCATCATCTGCAAACTCGTTCTCCGAGCCCTTGAAGCTGAATATACTGCTGCGGCGGGACATGAAGGGTGAGCCAGGGATGCTCAACAGGGACTGTAAAAAAGAAGGCCGGCACACAAGAGAACGAGGAATCTTCAGTGAGTGTAAGAAGCGAGTGTGACAAATAAACATTCTAAGTGGTCTGTCGACGACTCCACATACTGTCCACCAAATAGTGACTCTCCAAAACTGCTGACCAAAGTCATTAAATGAATCATCTAACAGCTAACTGCAGGTCACTTCTGGTATTCAGAGAGCCATTGTTCTCTATTCTTTCATAAAACAGAACCAAGTAAAATTAAAACAAAAAAAGTGAAATTAAAACAGACCATGTTTCTTGTCTTATGACAAGAATCTTGTCTTATTCCTGATATTTTTATTTATTTGTTTTTATTATGACAATTTATATGAATTCAATAATTCAGCTTATTACAAATAAATGTTTGTCTTTGTAACCTTTTAATTATCTTCATAATCTTCATAATAACTGTAGTGCTGTCATTGTTAACTAAAACTAACACCATTTAAAACAGTTTTTGTTCACTGAAGTAAAGCTGAATGTAAGAGTAAATGCTAAAGAGATTGCTAAATAGCTGTCGGATATCACATATTTAGTTATATTAAATAAAGCTGAAATAAAATGTAAGTATTAGATTAATTGGAAATGTTGCCTTGGCAACTAAGTAAAATAAAATGTTTTAGTTGAAGTACTGCAATTACTAAAACTGAAATAAAAATAAATTAAAGCTGAACAGAAATTTTAAAAAGCTTATAAAATTACTAAAGCACACAACAAAATAAAAACAAATTAAAAAAATTATAAATACTATAATTTTAATAGTAAAATATTAATACTAAAATAACACTGCTTAATATGATTCCATATAACTAAATATAAAATACATTCTGGTATATTGTAACACCCACACTTTACAATCCAATAAATTATTTATTTCGCTTGGAAACACGTAACATTACGGAAGTTTAGTGTGTTCTCATAAGTACATACGTGCTCTTGCAAAAAGAAGCATTTATCCTACTGCAGAATGCTCCCTTCTGGCTTAAATTCACTTCCCATCTGAAATTCACAGATGATCCAAGAAGCTAGTTGAGACCGCTAATATTGTTCTAACTGTTTGCTGAAATTCACTGATAATGCAGAATGCTAGTTGCTAGCGCAGGCGTTTTCTCTGCGCTGCGGTTGAGAGTCTTCTCCCTAATGGAGCGGTTGACCACTGCAGACTATGTACAGCAGAAAGAGGCCCAAATGTGCTCTCAGCAGGGACTATTTTACTCAGATCACTCACTAAGGAGAAGTGGGCTGATCTGGTAAAGGGTTGAGACCACAGTGCTACAAAGGAAAAATCCTATGGAGATTGCATAGTGTTACTTAAATATCCATAACAGTAAGTGGCTTTCTGTGCTAAATCCAAGGAGAACAAAAAAAACTCTACCAGGGGTAAAATGTTGTGTCACACTGTAATAACTAATGTCATGAAACCAGCTTCCAATTAAAGGCAGAGATTGCCTAATAAGGTGCTTTTATCCATTGTTGTGAGATTGATCTGAGCAGAATTTGCAGGGTGGGGCCCAGGAGTATAACTTCCTGCTTAAGCACACTATATTACTGCTTTCATCAGATGAAAGATTTATAGCGAGTGGTTAAATAATTCATAGGACCAGTGAAAGTATGGCGTTCCCGTGCCATACTTCACATCTCTACACAACAACATACACAGATCTTAAACAGGTGTTCCTACTGCCCTCAGAATGGCTAAGCATACTTCTGTAAACCAGAGAAAGGTGACAAAATGAACAGATGACAGAGGGATCAAATTAAATAACTCAAAAGCACCAGGTTTGATGTAGTTTCGAGTTATTTAACTGAGCTTTTAGACATAAAGAGAAATGTACAATCATAAATCCTGCCCAAAGCAAGACAATGAATGAGATGGAAATAATTACAGCGATAGATAGATGGGCACTGAGCAAGAGCACTTCCTCTTCTTCTGATCTTTGAGTGTAAGGCTGAAGCACTTTGTCTAATCACCCTGGTGATATGGACGATGACTCAGCGGAAAGTGGTAGCGACTGCACAGAGCAGAGAACAGTAGTATCAAGGGCTGGGCTGGGCTCAACTGGGCCATGATAGCAAACACCAGAGGTTATATCGGCTTGCTATTGCAACATAACAGATTGCAAAAGAAGCATGTCAGTATAATCGCAGAGCGCAGTTGTAGAGATTAGCTTTAAATCATTAATGCTAATAATAAAATACTGTCTATCAAACAAACATACATGGCAAAATTCAATGGGAAACAGAAAACTGTAATTTGCTGACGGCAGGTGGTATTTATATTTAAGGGGGAGGGGATCTTATTCTAGAGGGCATTTTATTCAACAAAATATGTATTAGCCCCAGTGGAACATCCTGAGTTTTGATATTTCAAAGATGATATTTCTGGTCCATTTTCAAAGAAGGTGCATCACATATCTATTGACATGTCTAATGAAATAATTAAGGTTTTGTTGTGCATTTAGAATTGTTGTGTAAGTTTAAAGGAAAATGTATATATTTATATTCTATAAATAGTCAAAACATTTTACCACTTTGTTTGTTTGAATTAGCTCATTTTAAATGGTCCTTTGGTGTGACGAATTTATTTTTAAAAATGGGAATATTCCATGGAATACAAATAAGTTTAAGGTCATAAAAGCTGCATGCATAATAATTATTTTAAAAATTATTAAACTTTTTTTTGTTTGAATTAGTTTATTTTAAATGGTCCTTTGGTGTGACAAATTCATTTTTTAAAATATTAATATTCCATGGAATATAAATGAACAAAGTCATAAAAGCTGCATGCATAACAATTATTAAAAAATTAGCAAAATGTTGTTTAAAATAATTTTAGATGCAGTACAGCTTGTCTCACCATAGGACATGTCCATTACCCGTATATCTGCTCATAAAAGTCTCATAGCTATCAGACATGGAATAAAAGCCACAAAAAAGGTCTTTAAGTGCTACTTTTATCTTAATAAAGACACACAGATAAAACGACAAAAAATAGGTCAAATGAACAAAAAGAATAATTCAATGATGACAACAAAGAACAACACCTCTTATATCGATCTGCTCCTTAACTAATGTCTGAATGAACATAATGATTTCCTCCTTGTGAAATTCATTCAAGCAATCATTGCCTTGCCAGACATATATCATATATAAGATCATGTGGTAAATATGTTTATGTGGGCCTCTGTGGAAATAACCCCACTTTCACCTGGTTCATGATTGAGGCCTTCCGCCCAAGCCTGTTGTCCCTGAAACGGAAGCGGCTCCTCTTGCTGCCGTCATCGGATTCTGACTTTACCACCTTCTCACTGTCACCCTTCTCTTCCTGTTCTTTCCTCAACTTTTTCTTTCTGTTCCGTCGCTCCTTGGCGCTCTTGGAGCTCAGCTTGGACACCTCAGAGGAACTGCGGGACAGATGCCCTCCTCCGTCATCCTCTACTGCATCCTCAGATACTGTACCTGCCGAGGTTGCCATGGCATTAGCCTAGTCATGAGGGACAAAAGGACAAGAAACAGAATGAACATGAGAGCAAAAAAGCGTAGGGAAGTTGACTAATTCAGCTTGTCGTATGCATGTATTTGTGTACCTGTGCCTCCTCCTGTTGTTTCTTCAGCTGTTCCAGCATGGCTTTAAACTCAGCCTCCTTCTGTTCTGCTTCCTCCATAGTGGCCTGGTTTTGTTCTTCATAAGCCATGGCTACCACAGCCAGGATCAGATTCACCAGGTAGAACGATCCCACAAAGATCACCAGTACGAAGAAGATCATGTACGTCTTCCCTGCGGCTCGCAGAGTCTAAGAGAAAGAAGCTCCTATTACTATGTTTGAAACAGTATAATATCATACTACTTTCTTGCAGTATTCAGTATGTTTACTGTATGCAATATCAGGGGCGTATCCAATGCCACCCCCAAAATTTGGTTGGCCAACCTAAGTGCCACCCCAAACTTCTAAAGTTTTACCTCCGATTGTGGACAGCGAGTTCAATAAAACCTGACAAAACCACCCTGGTTTAAAAAATGAGGAAGAAATGTCAAGAAATTACAGTTATTCTGTCAACTCTATTAACCTGACTTTGTTTCTAAATAAAATTATAATTAAATAATAAAAGGGACAGTTCACCCAAATATGTAAATTCTGTCCAGTTTTATTATAGTTAACTAAAACTAAAACCATAAAATAAAATGTTAACTGAAATAAAATAAAATATAAAAAAATAGACATAAAACAAATACTGATAAAAATGACAAAAACACAATCAGAAAATATAAAAATAAAATATAAATTGAACAAAAACTATAATAGTATCTCAATGGTATGAAAATGAAAAATGCTAAATTATTAGTAATAATAGTTATATTAAATATGCAACGTGGTGAGGTGAAATGACAAAAATAACAACAAGAAAATCATCCAAATCATCATAATAAACTAGTAAGATATGGAATAGTGCTGAAACAGGACCAGAAGTAAATCAAAAACAGAGCAAGAGTGAGAGGAATGAATGCACACCAGTTGGTACAGATTCTCCCAGAAGTCTTGTGTCATGAGTCGGAAGAGAGCAAGAAAAGCCCAACCAAAGGAGTCAAAGCTAGTATAGCCATAGTTTGGGTTGCGTCCAGCCTTCATGCAAGTATAGCCCTCTGGACACCGCCTACACAAACACACAAATAAACACACACACACACACACACTATACTACAAATAACAAATATTTCTGTGCTTTTGTCTAAAAGATCATACCTTAACAATAAAAGGTCATTGAAAAGTGCATCAAGTGTGCTATTATTTGGAAATAAATATTTCGACTTTACAATTTAGACTTAAATAAAATTAAATAATTGTTGCTAATTTAGTATTGGGAATATCGTGTGTTTGTCTGTGTATGTTTTCACTCTTCACCCTGAGTCTGAGCTGTTTCCACACAGCAGTGCATCCAGCATGCCTGGCAGAAAGTAGAAGTTTGCTGTGAAAAGAGCAGAGAGAAGATGTGAAATGTGAAAACCAAGTCAAAAATCACCAAAAAAATCTTCTACTCATTTTTAGCATTTTCCAAAATGAAAAGTATGTAAAAACGTATTTGGAAAAACTGTTATATAAAAGCATATCTTAAAAAATATATTAAAAAGCTGAGGACAGCACTGCTTGACGCAACTGTATTAGAAACGACCCTACGAAGTCAAAGCTTTGCCTATACTTACTGTCATTCATGATGTATTCATTGAAGTCAAAGCCTCTGCTCCCATTGGCTAGGTAGGATTCAGTTTGGTTGAATGGCCAGATAACACATTTTTGGCGAAGATTACCCATGAACAACTGTAGACCGATGAGGGCAAATACACTCAGACAGAACACAGTCAGAATCATCACATCTGACAGCTTCTTCACTGACTGGATCAGAGCACCCACAATGGTTTTCAGCCCTGTGGGAAGATGAGGAGACAAATACAACAAGGAATATACAGTCTGCCGCACAAGTGATAATGTTCATACCTGCGCAAGAACACACATCCACAAACACGCAAAGCAATTTCAAGAACGAGAGCACACACACACACACACCACACACAGACAATATTTACAAATATAATACATGTTCTACAGTACACTTTGTTGATACACACACTTTCATGTCATACTTTTATTACTTTGGGGGTCCCACAATAAAAATTTTAGTTTTATGCTGTTTTACTACTACAAAAAGAGATGCATTCACTTTTCCAGCATACACTACCGTTTAAAGGTTTGAACACGGTAAAATGTTTTTAATGTTTTTGAAAGAAGTCTCTTATGCTCACCAAGGCTGTATTTATTTAATCTATACTATAGTAAAAGCAATAATATTGTGAAATATTATTACAGTTACACTTGATTTTAAGGTGTCCTTGTTTCAGTGTAATTATACATTTAAGTACTGAGTAATATTAATTAACTACATGTACTTACTATATGGTTAGGGTTAGGATTAGGGTTTGGCTTTGGGTTACTTGCATGTAATTATGCATAATTAATTGTTATTATAATCGTAAGTACATGTAACATGTGTAACAAGGACACCTTAAAATAAAGTGTTACCATTATTACAGTTTAAAAAACTGTTTTCTACTTTAACATATTTTAAATGTAATTTATTTCTGTGATGACAAGGCTGAATTTTCAGCAGTCATTACTCCAGTCTTCAGTGTCATATGATCCTTCAGAAATCAATCTAATATGCTCAAGAAGCATTTCTTATTATTATCAGTGTTGAAAATGGCTTCTTAATATTTTTGTGGAAACTGATACATAATTTTCAGGAATCTTTGATGAATAGAAGGTTAAAAAGAACAGTGTTTATTTGAAAAAAAAATATATAACAACATACAAGTCTTTACTGTCATGTTTTATCAATTAAATGTATCCTTGACAAATAAAAGAATTGATGTCTTAAAAAATAATAAAAATAAAAATCTTACTGTCCCCAAACTTTTGAACGGTATTGTGTTATGCTAACATACATGAATAAGAAAAAACAATTACTTCAGCATTACATCCATAATCAGATACCTAAGCAACCACACTATAACTTATTTGGTTTCCTTTACTTTCTCACACACACATACCATAAGAAATAATCATGTGGTTTACTTATATAAAACAATGATTTACACTGATCAGGCAGCTTAAAGAGTCTCCCGTCTCAACAGGGCAACTGCACACAATCTGTCTGTATCTCAGTGAATAGATGTATGTGCAGTTTGCTATCAGGTAAACATTTGGATTTATACGTACCACACTGATTTATAATTTAAGTCACTATAATACAAACAAATTATACCAGTTCATTATATAACCCGAAAAACAATTGATATGTCAATCCTGTGTAATGTTGTTTGTAATATTAACAACAGCAACACAAGGATCACATTTTATAAAGTCTTGGAGAAGAAAGGAGAATTATACAAAATCTTTTAGGGAAGTCCCTCCTCAATCCCCACTGCAATTTCTGCAAAAATGTTACAAATAATAAATCAGAAACTGACATCAACACACATGAGCAACTGAATTTTTACTTTTTTCTAGAGAAAATGTGAGTGGTGCTTTCGTGCTTATGTGCTAAATTTTTAAGCACAAATGTGACCCTGGACCACAAAACCAGTCTTAAGTCGCTGGGATATATTTGTAGCAATAGCCAAAAATACATTGTATGGGTCAAAATGATACATTTTTCTTTTATGCCAAAAATCATTAAGATATTAAGTAAAGATCATGTTCCATGAAAATATTTTGTACATTTCCTACCGTAAATATATTCAAACTTAATTTTTGATTAGTAATATGCATTGCTAAGAACTTCATTTGGACAACTTTAAAGGCGATTTTCTCAATATTTTGATTTTTTTGCACCCTCAGATTCCAGATTTTCAAATAGTTGTATCTTGGCCAAATATTGTCCTATCATAACAAACCATACATCAATGGAAAGCTTATTTGTTCAGCTTTCAGATGATCTATAAATCTCAATTTCGAAAAATGGACACTTATGACTGGTTTTGTGGTCCAGGGTCACAAATACAACGTTCTAGGTGGTTACCAGTGCATTGCTAAGGGGTTCTGGGTGGTTGTTGCAAGACTTTATGACATTCTAGTTCCATCTGTAAATATGGCTCAACCATTCCTTTAGGGCAGTGATTCCCAAACTTTTTCTCCTGGGTCCCCCTTTTGTACAGAAAAATATTTTCAAGCCCCCCACCTACATAAAGACACTCTCAGACATGACCTTGCTTGCAAAATCCTATAGGATTTATTTGAAACATTGTAATAACACAGTAATTACAACTTCAAAAAATGCTTTCAACAGATTTTCAAACTTGCCTCTGCACAAAAATGAACATTTTTGAATTATAGAAATTAGACTTATGCTTAATAGTCAAACAGTCTTTTCAGTGCTTGTTTTGTGCTGCAGATCTTCTCAAATTCAGGGATGCAGCCGTGAGACTGCAACTCTTAGCTCATTTTCAACGTCCAGCTTCGATCTGTATTTTGTCTTGAAGCATCTGCAGAAAAACGTCACATATGTATGATGTGGCAAAAGGAAGGAGTACGGCCAGGGCTCTCCTGCCTAGCAGTGGGTAGTCCTTTTCCACTCCATTCCAAAATGCAGCTAATGTATTGGACTTAAACTGAAGTCTCATTAGAGGTGACATTTATGAACTGTTCCTCTTCTGCTGTGCTCAAGTCAGCAGCTGGTGTTACTTTGAAGGGGTCTCGAATCCAGTCATATTTTGGAGGATCCTGCACTGGGAAATAGCTCTGGAAATGTTTTTGTTATGCAGCTTGTTGACCTCAATGAATGATTTCAAGCTCTCAAATGAGTCTACATTCCCCCCTTTCTAGTTTTCTTGTGATTGATGTGATTTCATCTGCCAGCTATGGAAGGTGTGTGTTGGCTGCAGATTTAGTTCATTGAGTTTCTGAAACATGTCGCTGAAGTATGCAAGTTTCATGAGAAAATTGTTATTGTTGAACTTACGGGCAAGTTCATTTCTCTCTTCCTCCAAGAAGGTTTTGATCTCAGTTCAAACACCCTGGATAAAACCTTCCCATGTGACAGCCAACGGGACTCGCTGTGAAACAAAACTGCTGGGTGATCAGATCCCCTTTCCTCACACAGTGGAAAAATTGACCGGTCTTGTTTTGATTTAGTTTACGGTGGCGCTAATAACTTGCCTTACATCTTTAAGCTTGGGACTCATCTCTTTAGATGCTAGCGCTTCCCAGTGCATCATACAGTGTGTCCACTGCACAATCGGTGAAACGTGCTTGACTAATGCTTGCAGCCCTCTTCGTTTCCCAGCCATTGCCTGAGCCCCATCTGTGCATATCCCAACACAATCCTCTCATTTCAGATCAGCCTCTTTCAAGTAAGTGTCAATGATTCATGAACAATTCAACTGCAGTGGCTCTTTTAGTTATCAAATCATCGGCATCAATGAATCTGACATGTTATCAATAAACAGTCTTTGTTTCTGTCAGTTGCTTCATCTGCAGAGCAAAACGGTTGTCTCGTATCTTGTCACTAAGCTGTTCCTTTACATCTTTTCAGATGTCAGAATGAGCCTCCCGATAGTGTTGTCTGACAAAGGAATAACCTTTAGGTTACTGATGTTGCTTTATCGATCATAGTTGAAACCGTATCAATAGTAGATGGAAGTATTAATTCCTCAGCTACAGTGTGCGGCTTCTTACACTGAGCTGCTCTGTAGGCCACTTTGTAGGAGGTGAGTTGAGCATTTGAAGGCACAGATGCTGCTTTAGTTTTGCACAACAGTTGAGTAGGTTTTTTGGAAAAAATCAACGGGCTTGTCTTTGTGTTCATGATGTGAAGTCCCTAAGTGTTGTCCTAACTTGTTTGGCTTCATACTGTCAGAAGCTAATATTTTGAGGCACACAACACACTGTGGTCTCTCTTCATTACCCACCGTTGTACTGGTGAATCTGAGAGCGAGATATGCCTTTGCTTTGTTTTAGTTGTGATGTTTTAAGTAGATTCATTGCCCGCTTTATATTAGACACTGACAGTCCTTTCACAAACTTGTCCAGTGAAGAACCGTGCACCATTTATTGGTATTTTTACACAGCTCCCTCCAACTCATTTCTGAATCTTCAATCGCGTCATCTATTGGTCTATTATTCCACGACAACAACCGCAACAGCTGATAACAGACAGCGAGTCATCTTGAGGTAATTAAATATTTCAAATTAATATTTTGTGTTCTATTATTTACTTATGTGGCAAGTACTGGCATATTAAGCGGGATAATCTGCTGACTCTGTCCCTTAGCCTTGCCATGCCCTGCTTTTTTTTAACTCCGCGCCCCCCATTTTGGGAACCACTGCTTTAGGATGAGGCTATGGGGTATTTTTATTGTTCACCAAACTAAAACCATAAATCTCACTGCTCAGAAAGTAATAGCATACCTCTTCTCAACAAACACATGATCTGATTTATCATTCAAGTCTGTAGCACAATTAGTGTAGGACAGTGTTAACCCTAAATATAAGCAATACAAACCAGTAGTGATGCTAGAAATTACTGCTAATAGGGCAATAACCAGCCATTGAAATGTAATGTTAACATTTTCATAAGTTTCAATATACGATTTCCATTGATGTCTATAGGAATTCAACTGAGAGAAAAAGAGAAAGCTTCCAAAATTTGGTGTATATATTCATACATTTATTTCCTTCTTATTTGTGAGAGGGCTTCAAATGAAGCGGTAGCCAATATAATGAACGGGATGCTGTAGATGCTAATGCTAAAAAGATTTCCAAAAAGTGCACATTTACAGTTTTCTAATAAGCACTTTACTAAGGACAGGTTGTGTAGGGACCTTGGAGAGACTCGAGGAGCACTCTTTAAAAGATAAACACACATACAATATTCAACACATATCAGCAAAATGGACACTGCCTGAAGAGAGCAGTGCCATACACAAACAGTATGCAGAGAGCCAGCACAGAGAGAGGAAGAGGAGAGGACAGGCAAGGGGAGGAAGGGCATGCAGGTCATTTAAACGCCAAGGCTGAAGGCAGTAACATCATCATCTTTTCTTTGTCACCATGGTGTCAATATCCGTTTAACCAATCGTTCATGTCCAGAGAATGTGTAACCCTGTCTTCTTATCCCATCTGATCTCTTAGCTGAGAGAATCCAGGTGAATAAAAAAAGTCATTTTCTAATCTAAATACTCACATGTGAAGCCTACAACAATGGATATAATGTGACAATTCTGAATGTGAATGTGTTTAATGTAGGTGGGTGTAAATGTGTGCATGTTTCATAAAGTCTGCAAATGAAAACCAGTGAGTTAACTTGGCTATTCATGATTTTTCGTCCCCCTGCTACAATGCATACATACACACAAATCTTCTCAAATCTTCTGATGTCTCTGTTTTACTTTCCACTCCAAGTTCTTTGAAATAAGAATAGGGAGGGAGCTACAAAACAGTAATTTTACCAAAAAAATAAGATACAAATTATATAAATCTACATGTGTGTAAAGGATGCAGAAATTCGAGGAAAGCCACTTGTTAAAAAAAAATACAAAAAAATAAAAACAGAATAAAAAAGAAAGACAAACTAAAAAAGCAGATGTCTTCAAAAGCATCATGCAGCAAAAACGTGTCAAACTAGGCTTGGCAGTCTCAGTGAGTGCTCTACCCACAAACCTTAGCTTCATGTCACATTACATCAGCTTCTTTTAAACAAATCTGATGATATGTTCATCAAAAGACAAACTATGCCAGCTTTTTGAACATTATGAAATGCACATATAAATGTTTCTATGCCTTAAAGATGCCATAAGGTTGAGTTTTATGTTGTCTGCTTAGGATACTATAACTAAAACTCAACTTAACAAAGAAAAGACATCTGTCCTATGATGCGATAACTCTGAGACTGGACATTTTGAATATAGAACACAGAGCAGCATTCTTTTTTTATAAGTTTTTATTATTCTTTTTAAATATATATATATATATATATATGCTAAAAAAAATGCTACAGTAAAAACCTGTTAACTGGTTAACAGTAAGTTTCCATACTATATTCAGTGAATAAATGTAATTACATTGAATGTAATTTTACAGTAAAATACTGTTAAAAATACAAAAATACGTAAGTGAAAAAGAAAAAGTCATTGCATAATTTACAGTGAACAACTGTAAATTGACACTCCCCACTCCCACTGCATGACACTTCATTTTTGATGTTTTTTTGTTGAAATAACATGTTTCTTAGTTTTTTCTTATCAGTTGTGTACATTAGGGTTTAATCTTACATTGAATGTTGTTAAATTAAATGTTTATTGCATTATTTCAGTATCATGTGTCACCATGATGGGATTTAGTGTTTGTGTGAATGACTCTGTGCACCTTCTATATATAAGTATTGCCCTCCTCAGCTCGTAGAAAAGCTGTTTGTGAAGAGCTTTGGTTCATCATGTGACTTTCTCATCACCACCAGTTTTTGGTGGTTATCAGTTCATTACAATGGTTCAAAACAGATATTAACACTTAAAATATGTTGGTTTATTAACATTACATCAGTTAATGAAATACGGTATTTTATTGTGAATTTAAGTTAAGTCTG
>NW_015552666.1:390395-390767 GCF_001515605.1 Sinocyclocheilus anshuiensis
ATGTTTTTTTGTTGAAATAACATGTTTCTTAGTTTTTTCTTATCAGTTGTGTACATTAGGGTTTAATCTTACATTGAATGTTGTTAAATTAAATGTTTATTGCATTATTTCAGTATCATGTGTCACCATGATGGGATTTAGTGTTTGTGTGAATGACTCTGTGCACCTTCTATATATAAGTATTGCCCTCCTCAGCTCGTAGAAAAGCTGTTTGTGAAGAGCTTTGGTTCATCATGTGACTTTCTCATCACCACCAGTTTTTGGTGGTTATCAGTTCATTACAATGATTCAAAACAGATTTTAGTACTTCAATATGTTGGTTTATTAACATTACATCAGTTAATGAAATACGGTATTTTATTGTGAATTTAG
>NW_015552666.1:390892-394383 GCF_001515605.1 Sinocyclocheilus anshuiensis
GTTTAATCTTACATCTAATGTTGTTAAATTAATGTGTATTGCATTATTTCAGTATCGTGTGTCACCATGATGGGGTTTAGTGTTTGTGTGAATGACACTGTGCAACTTCTATATATAAGTATTGTCCTCCTCAGCTCGCAGACAAGCTGTTTGTGATGAGCTTTAGTTCATCATGTGACTTTCTCATCACCATCTGTTTTTGGTGGTTATCAGTGCATTACAATGGTTCAAAACAGATCTTAGTACTTCAATATGTTAGTTTATTAACATTACATCAGTTAATGAAATACGATATTTTATTGTGAATTTAAGTTAAGTCTGTAAAACCTAAAATGTTGTTACCATATTTTTTACAGTGAACTTCTGGCAACCACAGCTGCCAGTATTTTACCGTAAATGTCACAGATTTTTTTTTACAGTGCAAGTTAAAACCAACTTAAAGTGGTTTTGGACCAGCCATATTGGACCAGCAATAAACCCGCTTGACCACCTTTAACCAGCAGGGCCCGTGACCAAGATGGTATACCAACTTAGTCAGGTCCTCACCAGCTGTTAGTCCACCTAAACTAGTAACCATGTTACAAAACACAGCTAGCACCTTAAGATGGGTTTTCCAGCAGGGCTAGATGCATATTTCAGGTGTTTCCACGTCTTTTCGTCATAATAGCCGACATTTATAACAAGTTGCCATTGACAAATGCAGTTTTTAATAAATAAAGACCTTTAAATCCCAGATTACTGGAAGGGCATATAATTTTTACATGATTTGACTGCAGACTGCAAAGCCTATCAAAAATGTATCGCTACCATTTTTGATCGTTTGTGTATTAAAACATAAATAGAACAGAAATGAAAGTATTCTTCCAGCAACATCCTTTTGAAAAAGTACAGCAAGTCAAGTGAAAAAAAAAACTAAGAGAAAAATAATAACAGTAGTAGTAATACTGGTAATAATAATAGTTTGCATCGGCGTGGGAAGCAGCTCAGCCTTCGTGTTTAAACGCGTTCTCACCTGGTATGACAGAAATAGTTTTGAGAGCTCGTAGAACCCTGAAGGTTCTCAGGGCTGACACATTCCCGAGGTCCACAAACTCTGTTACATATCTGCAACAAGGGAGGATCACACACAGAACAAACACCATGACACAACACACACACACCACCACAACACGAACGACACACCACTACCACCAGCACCACCACTGAACTGGGAGGAAGACATCACGCAAAGCCTGTCTAACGGGAGAAGAGAGAGAAACGAACGGAGGAGGAAGGAAGAGACAGGAGCGTGAAAAGAGAGACAGCGAGCAGCGCCCTCTGTTTGGCCCTGATGGAGGCTGGACTTACCTGGGATCACAGCAACAGTTTTCAAAGCCCTCAGCACCCTGAATGTGCGCAGAGCTGACACATTGCCTAGGTTTACAAACTCTGTAATATACCTGCAGAATGGATCGCAACATAGTTACCAGAGAGAGAGAGAGGAGAGTGAGAGAATGGAAAGGAGAAGAGATACAGGATGAAAAAGCAGTGAGGAAAGATGGTTCACAAGAAAAATTAAGAGATGTAAAAATATATGCATCCCATTAAAACAATGTTCCAGGATCCATGTTTCACAGCATTACTGTAATTTTAAGAAGTTTAAGACTGGTAAAAAAAAAACATTCACATTTTTGTTGAACTCGCAATTGCAGGTGGATTAATGTAACGATCAAATAATTTGCCATGGCACACATAAGCACAGCATTATGAGCATTCCCTTAGAAACCATTTATTTCTCAAGTCGAGGATGTGAACAGCTCCAATTACAATCTTAAGAGTTGCTATCTCGTAATTACAGTAATTCTAACATGATGTGATCCCAGCATAAGAATTTAAATCTTGTGGCACTTATTCCAGTATAATGCCTTGCCTCATAGTCTTCTAATAGTATTAGTGTATAAACTGTTTTCCTTTGATTTTACAATCTAAAGTTGAAATTATTTACTATGGTAACTGACTGCATGTCACAGATACTGTCCATAGTGATTCACTTCTATTGCGTAAATGTAAACGCAATCAAATATGAACAGATTCTCACTATGTTATATACTGCAGAATTCACTGCATACATTTTATTCCTGGAAAATCAAACACATTTTCTCCCAACTTGCTCATTCCAAAGGGAAAGAACTGTTGTTGTTTTTTTTGTAGTTTTGTCATTATTTCACCATATTCTCAATTTGAACATTTTACTTTTTAGGGGCAAGGGTTGTCTTATGTAAGAAAATGGCTGCCCTCCAGAGAACTGGACGAATGCAGATATGGAGAGAAAAGGAGTGATGGACAGATTAATTAAAGTTTAGAAAGAATGAGTTATGATATATTATGTACACAGACATATACAGAAGTATAGGCACAAACATTGTCATTTTTGAGCATTGAACTCCCATCCACCACCTATGAGAGGCAGGACATTAGAGCCTCTGTCTCTCTTACGTTCACCCACACACACTTTTTTGTGCAAGCATGACATCAAGGCTCAAAAGTCATCCTATGACCTAAATAAAGGTCATGGTGTTGATTAATCACTGAATTTCAGACTGTCCATGCATCTTAATGACCAAAGAAACAAGTAAACAGTTTACTAGAATAAATAATTTGCATGTTCAAAGCTTTCAGGCTTTAAAGGGTTAGTTCACCCCAAAATGAAAATTCTGTCATTAATTACTCACCCTCATGTCGTTCCAAACCCGCAAGACCTTCGTTCTTCTTCAGAACACAAATTAAGATATTTTGATGGAATCTGAGAGCTCCCTGACCCTCCGTAGACAGCACACAACTGTAATGTTCCCAGGTCCAGAAATGTAGCAATGACATTGGTAAAATAGTCCATGTGACATCAGTGGCTCAACTTCAATTTAGCGAAGCTACGAGAATACTTTTTGGGCGCAAAGAAAACAAAAATAACGACTTTATTCAACAATTATTCTCCCCCGAGTGTCCTCCGCCATTTTAGAGAGTATCACAACGCATACGCACACTTTACCCTAAGCGTAAACAACGCTGATTACGCCAATTACGTTCATGTGCGCGCTTACCCTCCTGAACGTAAACAACGCTGATTACGTTGATTACGTTCTTGGTTACTCTCCAAAATGGCGGAAGACGTAACTCGGGGGAGAACACTTGTTAAAGGGGTCATGATGCAATTTCAAATTTTCCTTTCATTTTTGGAGTGTTACAAGCTGTTCATGCATAGATAAGATCCCTAAAGTTGCAAAGACTAAAGTCTCAAACCCAAAGAGATATTCTTTATAAAAGTTAAGACTGGTCCACGCCCTCCTAAAACGCCTCGTTTAAACACGCCCCCACATGTCTACATCACTGTGTGGGAAGATTTGCATAACACCGCCCAAATGTTTATGCAAAGAAAGAAGGCGTAACTTTGATTCTCGCTGTAGTATTGTTCGCTGTGAAAGTGAAACTACTTTGTTTGGCCTTCCAAAAGAGGA
>NW_015552666.1:396291-396922 GCF_001515605.1 Sinocyclocheilus anshuiensis
CACCCAAAAATGAAAATTCTGTCATTAATTGCTCACCCTCATGTCGTTCCAAACCTGTAAGACCTTCGTTCTTCTTCAGAACACAAATTAAGATATTTTGATGGAATCTGAGAGCTCCCTGACCCTCCGTAGACAGCACACAACTGTAATGTTCCCAGGTCCAGAAATGTAGCAATGACATTGGTAAAATAGTCCATGTGACATCAGTGGCTCAACTTCAATTTAGCGAAGCTACGAGAATACTTTTTGGGCGCAAAGAAAACAAAAATAACGACTTTATTCAACAATTATTCTCCCCCGAGTGTCCTCCGCCATTTTAGAGAGTATCACAACGCATACGCACACTTTACCCTAAGCGTAAACAACGCTGATTACGCCAATTACGTTCATGTGCGCGCTTACCCTCCTGAACGTAAACAACGCTGATTACGTTGATTACGTTCTTGGTTACTCTCCAAAATGGCGGAAGACGTAACTCGGGGGAGAACACTTGTTAAAGGGGTCATGATGCAATTTCAAATTTTCCTTTCATTTTTGGAGTGTTACAAGCTGTTCATGCATAGATAAGATCCCTAAAGTTGCAAAGACTAAAGTCTCAAACCCAAAGAGATATTCTTTATAAAAGTTAAGA
>NW_015552666.1:401383-401782 GCF_001515605.1 Sinocyclocheilus anshuiensis
ATGTGACATTCACAAGCCTCCCGGTTTTCATCCAAAATATCTTAAATTGTGTTCCGAAGACGAACTAAGCTTTTATGGGTTTGGAACGACATGGGGGTAAGTGATTAATGACAAAATTTTCACTTTGGGGTGGAGTAACCCTTTAAGCTGTCGTATGGTTTCAGAAGTAACAGAATAATACGCACAATCTCGGATTTGGATCGGCCCTCTCTGACCGTTACCCGATCCGACAAAAAATGGCAGTATCAGAGCCAATACCCGATATGAATATTGGATCGGAGCATCCCTAATGGTAAGGGGTGTAACATTTCCGTCACACGCTTGAGGTATTCGGCGAATCACAATGCACTGAATAGCTGGCCAATCAGCGTACACCTCGGTTTTCAGACCGATGAGCTT
>NW_015552666.1:401792-401973 GCF_001515605.1 Sinocyclocheilus anshuiensis
ACATTATATGGAAAATAATGTGTTTTTTGAACCTTAAACCGCATAAACACATTGCATTACTCATTACACCCAACATAATGTTCTTTTTAGCAACGTCATATGACCCCTTTAAACAAATTATGTTATTTTTTATTTTTTATGAATTTTTACTCTTTATTTTAACTCTCTTGCTTTAGACCAT
>NW_015552666.1:403771-404269 GCF_001515605.1 Sinocyclocheilus anshuiensis
AATGCCTCATTTGTAATGGGTTTTATTGGTGTTGTCTCATCGCGCCAGGACACTGCATCACAGTATGGTAAGTAGGGATCTTACCATACTGCTCCGATCTGCCCTTTTCGCCTTTTCTGCCAATACCGATTCCGATACCTAGGGTTCAGTATTGGAGGGTTTTTTTTCCATTTAAATAAATGTAGAATTTTATATCTCTGTGTGTGGAACTGATAATCATTCTTTCACAATCTATTAAATACAGACTACTTCATTATAAAGAAAAATAAACAATAAATATGAACAAATATATGTATATTCATAATCTGACAAAAAATATATCATAAAGTAGGTTAGTGGATAATTCGGCAGCAAAAGTTATTCTAGAAAATCAGTGCACAATAATTTTAGAAATCCAAACATTTAGTGAAAAAACAATATTTTGTGGGGAACAAATAAAAGTGTTGCACTAAATATGGTAAAATGTTACACATTGCTATTTGTATTATTATAAAATCC
>NW_015552666.1:404450-404857 GCF_001515605.1 Sinocyclocheilus anshuiensis
ATGTGACATTCACAAGCCTCCCGGTTTTCATCCAAAATATCTTAAATTGTGTTCCGAAGACGAACTAAGCTTTTAGGGGTTTGGAACGACATGGGGGTAAGTGATTAATGACAAAATTTTCACTTTGGGGTGGAGTAACCCTTTAAGCTGTCGTATGGTTTCAGAAGTAACAGAATAATACGCACAATCTCGGATTTGGATCGGCCCTCTCTGACCGTTACCCGATCCGACAAAAAATGGCAGTATCAGAGCCAATACCCGATATGAATATTGGATCGGAGCATCCCTAATGGTAAGGGGTGTAACATTTCCGTCACACGCTTGAGGTATTCGGCGAATCACAATGCACTGAATAGCTGGCCAATCAGAGCACACCTCGCTTTTCAGACCGATGAGCTTTGTAAAAA
>NW_015552666.1:405024-408777 GCF_001515605.1 Sinocyclocheilus anshuiensis
GATTCAAACGCGAGTTTTGAGCAGTGTAGAGTAGTGCTTGTTGTTTGTCGTTTCTCTGATCTCAAATGCAGACATGGTTTTATGTTAACGCAGCGCGATACGCAATGTGTAAAAAGACAGTATAAGTCATTATAATCAGTAATTATGTCCCCACTGGATGCAACAAATGCCTCATTTGTAATGGGTTTTATTGGTGTTGTCTCATCGCGCCAGGACACTGCATCACAGTATGGTAAGTAGGGATCTTACCATACTGCTCCGATCTGCCCTTTTCGCCTTTTCTGCCAATACCGATTCCGATACCTAGGGTTCAGTATTGGAGGGTTTTTTTTCCATTTAAATAAATGTAGAATTTTATATCTCTGTGTGTGGAACTGATAATCATTCTTTCACAATCTATTAAATACAGACTACTTCATTATAAAGAAAAATAAACAATAAATATGAACAAATATATGTATATTCATAATCTGACAAAAAATATATCATAAAGTAGGTTAGTGGATAATTCGGCAGCAAAAGTTATTCTAGAAAATCAGTGCACAATAATTTTAGAAATCCAAACATTTAGTGAAAAAACAATATTTTGTGGGGAACAAATAAAAATGTTGCACTAAATATGGTAAAATGTTACACATTGCTATTTGTATTATTATAAAATCCATTCAATAATGTTCTTTTTAGCAACGTCATATGACCCCTTTAAACAAATTATGTTATTTTTTATTTCTTTGCACACAAAAAGTATTCTTGTAGCTTCTCAAAACTGAAGTTGAGCGACTGATGTCACATGGACTGTTTTACTGATGTCCTTACTACATTTCTGGACCTGGGAACATTTCAGTTGTGTGCTGTCTACGGAGGGTCAGGGAGCTCTCAGATTCCAACAAAAATATCTTAATTTGTGTTCTGAAGATGAACAGAGGTCTTACGGTTTTGGAACAACATGAGGGTGCGTAATTAATGACAGAATTTTCATTTTGGGGTGAATTATCCCTTTAAGTTAGTCTAAAATTACCCTAAAATAAGTGGAGAAGCTTGATTCGATGTGGGTGCAAATAAAAAAGCTCCCACATCGAATCAAAGATCAAAGAGTAAATAGCTGCAAAGAGGAAAAGGATGGAAAACAGTGTTTTTATTTATTTATTTCTTTTCTCTTTTCTAACTTAAATTGTTGGGGTCAGTCAAGTAAATAAATAAATAAATTTGTATTTTTATTTTGCAACTGCATGCATAACATATTTTGAATGCAACATTATCTAAATGTTTAATTAATGTTTGAATTAAAACAGGATTATACTTACGCCATAGAGATGACCATAAAATCCAGCCAGTTCCAAGGGTCTCTGAGGAAGGTGAAGCCATCTATACAAAAACTACAAAACCCAATCTTTGTTAGTGACTCGAAAGTGTAGATTCCTGTGAAGGTGTATCTAACAGAGTTAAAAGAGTTAAAACATATAAATAAGTGTGTTTGAAATTAAAATTTTAATTGATACTTTTCATTATTAAATGAAATATGGTTTGTTTAACTAATATTTCTCTCGCCCTCACCCACGGTGCTTGTCACAATGGGATCAGGAACAGAGCAGAGATTTCGAACAGAGCTTACCATTGGTTAAGGACTCCCATGAAACTCCATTACACCCAGTTACCCCAAAATAGACCCAGCAATTTTTAGGACTGGCCAAATTTCCAAGTGGAGCTTACATTGTCCTTAGCCTTTCCTCCGTCCTAACCAGTCAACTTGTCACTCTACTAACATTATATGCCCTGCTTTTCAGCACTCACTCTGGAGTGGTTGGTGCTCAGAGTTTAAATTTCTGACCTTTGGCTTTTATCCCTTTTTGCTATACTGCTGTTATTATTATATCTGTGCACATAAATCACAAAAAATATTACAATCACATGTGATGAAGAAAATCTACATAGACTAGATGAGACAAGACTAGAATAGAATAGAATACAATAGAATAGATTAGAATACTTACTCTACTTGTTTGGACCATTCTGGAGGATTGCTGAATGTCATGAAGACACAATTTGTCAAAATTGTACACATGATGATCATGCTGAAAAGTGTAAGAAGTAGTTAAGGAAATCTTGTGGTAATGTCTAAATATTCATCAGATATCAAAACTATAATGGAAATAGGGACATTAATAAAAATGTGAATAATTTCATTAAAATTATGTAGTAAAATCTGGGGTCACACAAAAAATTGTTGGTTGAGGACATAGGCATTTATTATTTTCCATAAGGAAGAAGTATGTTGTTAGCCTCGACATGATTAATGGTCTTTAAATCACTGTCTGTGTCACAGCACAATTCAGAACTCTCTTTTTTCCAGAACATTTAAGTAAAATAGAGTTACTGTGCGCGTTAAAAACAATTTATAGTATTTTCTACGTCCGTGTTTTGTTCTCACAGATACCTGGTAGCAAGTAACAAAACAACATTAAACTCCGGCAAGAAGATAAAGTCCTTTTTGCAAAATCATAGACATTTATTTACAAATCAAGAATAATAATGGCAACACAGAATGATCCTGGAGAGAGCTTTACCGAGCTGACTGTTGTAACCGAATGCGACCAGGGTTTAAAGGCTGAACGAATGACTGACCGCCACAGCAGAAATAATGTGTTTTTTGAACCTTAAACCGCATAAACACATTGCATTACACCAAATACACAACATAATGTTCTTTTTAGCAACGTCATATGACCCCTTTAAACAAATTATGTTATTTTTTATTTCTTTGCACACAAAAAGTATTCTTGTAGCTTCTCAAAACTGAAGTTGAGCGACTGATGTCACATGGACTGTTTTACTGATGTCCTTACTACATTTCTGGACCTGGGAACATTTCAGTTGTGTGCTGTCTACGGAGGGTCAGGGAGCTCTCAGATTCCAACAAAAATATCTTAATTTGTGTTCTGAAGATGAACAGAGGTCTTACGGTTTTGGAACAACATGAGGGTGCGTAATTAATGACAGAATTTTCATTTTGGGGTGAATTATCCCTTTAAGTTAGTCTAAAATTACCCTAAAATAAGTGGAGAAGCTTGATTCGATGTGGGTGCAAATAAAAAAGCTCCCACATCGAATCAAAGAGTCCATTTCAAATAGCTGCAAAGAGGAAAAGGATGGAAAACAGTGTTTTTATTTATTTATTTCTTTTCTAATAATTTTACCTAATAATATTGCTCCACTGCTTAGTTGGCACCAACTAAAGCTCCTCTATAGCCTAAAAGTCAATGCTGCACACAAGAGTTACGCACCTGTAATCATTGCATGCATAACATATTTTGAATGCAACATTATCTAAATGTTTAATTAATGTTTGAATTAAAACAGGATTATACTTACGCCATAGAGATGACCATAAAATCCAGCCAGTTCCAAGGGTCTCTGAGGAAGGTGAAGCCATCTATACAAAAACCTCGAGCCACAATCTTTGTTAGTGACTCGAAAGTGTAGATTCCTGTGAAGGTGTATCTAACAGAGTTAAAAAAAATAATGCATATAAATAAGTGTGTTTGAAATTCAGAAGATTGCTTGCGTTCAGCGGATATTCTCTAAAATCCGGAGAGACAGAGGAGACGAATTGTTGAATAAAGTCGTTATTTTTGTTTTCTTCACGTACAAAAAGTATTCTGGTCGCTTCATAACTTTATGGTTGAACCACTGATGGCAGATGGACTATTCTGACGATGTCTTTCATACTTTTCTGGACCTTGACAGTGTAATTTA